>NC_057813.1:432198285-432209503 GCF_018294505.1 Triticum aestivum | reverse complement strand
TTATTGCTTGTTGCTTGTCCCCCTTTGGGCGCGAACTGTCGTGGAATTAAGACGACAGATGTCCTAGTGTGAGGACTTAGTCGCGAGGCCAACGCATCTATGCGGTAGCTTGAGAGGGGTTGGGCGGAATCAAGAGACACAACACACAAGACAAGGATTTAGACAGCTTCGGGCCCCGGGAAACATCTTTCGGTAAAAGCCCAACATGCTGGTTGTGGCTAGGTCTCATTATGATCATGAGGGAGTCGCCGGTAAGCCGGCTCTTTGTGTCTAGCCCTAAAAATTATTGCTTGTTGCTTGTCCCCCTTTGGGGTGCCCTGCCCCTCCTTATATATGTTGGAGGGGCGGTTTACATATGGAGTCCTATTAGGATTAGGACTAGTCTATCTTCTATTACAAGTTGGATACAAGTCCGGGTCTTATTTCCTCGTAAAGGAAATATTCCTCATGCCTTTCCTCTTAAGCCGGCCCATCATAACGTGATCCGACCTACTGGGCCTTGGGCTTTGTCGTCCGTCTGACCCGCCCGCAGGGTTACTAATGAGTCACCAAGATCAGGCGGGTTACCGGTGAGTCGCCAAGCTCCGGGCGGGTCACACATCTCGCCGGGTTACACCGTGGGGTATATCCCCGACACCCTTGGTACCAAGCTTTGTTGCCAACATAACCGACAGGCTATCCTCTGACCTGCCTTGCTATCATGACCGTTCAAGATGTTAGCGCCTTCCTGCTTTTAACCCACATGGTGGGCCCATAAACCACAGTTCCACAAGATCGAAACCTGACTCTCATGTACACCCTTATTTCTAAGGTTATTTCTCACGCTTGGCTTCATATGAAAATCCTGAGCCGCCTTCTGAGAGGCGATCTATCCTGGTATCACACGCAATACTTATTCCCATTGCTCCGAACCCCTTTCACCCCTTCTTTCAGGCGACAAACGATTGTCTACTAGGTTGAAGCTTCTTATTGCACCTCACCTTGCTCTCGATGACTTTCTTGAATTTCAACTCGAGAGATGCCTCTATACCATGTGCACTGACATAGTCCCCACGCACCTATTTGGTGTTGAGCTCCGTCCTTCCCGAGTCTTTACCCTTACTCCACCTCTTAAATCTCGGGACGAGATTTCTTGTAGTGGAGGAGATTTGTAACACCCCCAGTGTCATGCTACAGTAACCCTCTATGATTAAGCTAATCATTTTTTTTCAAACAGTGCTTATTTGTTCAATATCCTAATTGAAACTCCAGTCAATTCAAATTCAAGTGAAGTTTGAAGTTGCTGGAAAAATGTTCATCATTTGTCAAAAATTCCATAACAATTATTTGTTAAGGAACACAACATCACTCTTGTGCAAAGATGAACATTAGCAATTATAACAGCACCAATTCAGCATTTTTAAATACTATCCTATTTATGAAAAATACCAAATGAATTCTTATGGTCTCCAAAATATTTGTGGCACTGCCTAAGATCACCAGGGAATAAAAGAGGCACTTCCCATATTTTTCCTTAGTAAATAGCAAGCCCAACATTTTCTTACCCATCTCTGTTTATTAAATAAAAATAAAAACGACATAAGAAAAGAAAAAGGCCGAAGTGCACTGTGCACTTAGGCCTGCTAACTACAGTGGGGCCCAGCCAACCTACCCCCTCTCCTTCCTCCTCTGTTCACAGAGGGGAGGTGGATGACGGCCAGCCGCCTGTGACCACAATGGCCACATGTCGGCCATCCCGTGCCTCCCCATCGTCTCCCCCGGCGGATAAGGCCACCCCGCCCCTGCCAAACCCTAGCCAGACCCAGATCCACCCCGATCTCCCTCTGCCCTCTCTCCCCCATGTCGCCCGACGCTGTCGTCATCGTTCTTCTCACACCGCCACGGCGACCGTTGACCCCTAGCTTCACCAACGCCTCCACAAGCTCCGACGTTCTCCGCTCCTTCGTCTCCGACCATCAGTAGGAGCTGGGAGGCCCCGCTAAGGGTGTTCTTCTCCGCCCCCTTCCGCCTCTGTCGCTGATGATCCTCGTCATCTTCGGCGAACCCTGCAGCTACTAATCCATCGAGGGCTTTTCTTGGCCGCTCGGTGAGCTCCTCTCTCCCTCCAATCCTTCTTCCCGTGGCCGCATTCGTCCCTAGCTAGTTTGCCGTTGTTGTCGTGCCTTTGCTTCCGTCGTCATGCTCGTAGTCGTGTCGTTGCTGCCCATCGAGCTCAGATGAGCTCGGGATCATGCTCAGCACGTCCGTGCGGGCTCGTTACACCCCTCCCTCGCGCTTTGTCGAGCCCCATAACGCCGACCCCGTGCAACCACCGGATGCGCCTCCGCGTAGCTCGTCGCCGGCGTCGTTACGGTGACCTTTTGGTCATTTGCTCACGCCCATCTTGCTCACGCGTGCACGTAGGCCTCGCCCCGCTCCCTAGATTGCCCGAACTCACGCCGTACCACCGTTGTCGTTGCTCGCCCGAAGCACCTCGCCACCGGAAAGCTCGAAGCGCTCGCCCCCGTCCGTTCCAGCCACTCCGGCCACCACCGTTCGAAGCGCGACGCCAAGCCGCGTCGAACGCGCCCAGCCACAACCTCGCAGACCCCCTGTGCGCGGAATCCGTGCCCCTCCCGAGCCGCGCCGCCGCGTTTGGCTCGCTAGAGTCAACTCTGGCGCGTCTCCGGCCGGTGTCCGATGTGGCTCCCATGTGGCACCTCCTGGGCCACTGACTGGTGGTCCTAGGGGCCCCCTTTGACCTGTTGACTTGGGTCAACACTAACGTGGCCGCCCCTAGTGCCACTGACATGTGGGCCCCGCGCTAATTAAATAGGTTTTATAAATAAATAAAACATTAATTAGTTTTAATCACTAATTAGTCACTGACTAATGGGGCCCACACCCCTAACTAGTACTGTTAGTCAAATTAATCCATTGTTAACCAACAGAGGCTGACATGTGGGTCCCGGTGGCCCCATTGGTTAGGTTTAACCTGGTCAACCGCTCTGTTGACTATTGACGTCATCAACACATCATGATGGCGTCATATTCCATCCCTGTTAATTTAAATAATTCCAGAAAATGGTTTAATCTTTGAAAATTCATACAAAATAATTCGTAACTCGGATGAAATTGTTTTCTACATGAAAGTTGCTTAGAAAAACAAGACGAATCCGAATACTCTTTTCATCTGTCACATGCCCCTAGCATGCTAAACATGGAACCATCCCCCCTCTTTCTTCTGTCCGGAAAATGCCTAACACCGGGAAAACCCCTCCAGATGTTTTCCCTCTCCGTATGCAACGTCTAGCACTACGTTAGCTCACCCCTAACACCACGTATTACCATGTCATGCTTTATGATGCTTTGTTTGCTTTATATTTATTGTTTCTTCCCCCTCTTCTCTTCGGTAGACCCCGAGACCGATGTTGCCCTTGTGATCGACTACGTCACCGACGACTCTTCTTCCTTTGCAACAGAGCTTCCAGGCAAGCCCCCCCTTTGATCATCCCGATATCGCCCATCCCATTCTCTCATGATTGCATTAGATTTTGCTACTGTAATTGATTGCTCCTATTCTGATGCATAGCCTGCTTTTGTAACCTGCTTATTGTTACCTACCTGCTTATCCTAAACTGCTTAGTATAGGTTGGTTAGTGATCCATCAGTGACCCCCACATGGTACTTGTTGCCCCTACTTCATCATCGACGACTCGATCAACATGATCGACGACTAGAGCCCAACACCTCACATCACATCACGCCCCTTTTGTTGCTCGACTCTGCAGAGTTACCATCGAGTGCCGAGGGTGGAACCTCAGACATCACTCCTGATGAGATCTCTTTAGTGTAGCTATTAGATCGCGGTCATCGAGGGTGATTTCCTCCTTAACCACTTCCGATACGACTCTGTCATGCAACCCCTCGAGGGTGGTTCCTCTTACGTTCACCTTGATGATTACACCGAGTGAAATCCATAAAGGGTGGTTCCCCAGGGTTCCCCTTGGCGTTAGACACACAGTTACTATGGTTACTATGACTGTACACTGAACCATGTTACTAAAGATGCGTAGGCCCTGAGAGGTACCCGCGCGAGCTTAATTTCGAGTGATGTGGAGTCGGGTTGACCTGGAAGGTGCCCGTGAGATAAATACAAGGCGTGGCCGAGAATTCTTAGCCCTTGCCGCAAGTCCTCGAGACGGGGCGACGGGGTCACATCTTTCATGAGTCTCTGCTTGTTACCGCACGTTCCTAATCCACTATGATTTGGACATTTGATCCGAGGGGCCTGTGGCTGATAGCACTAACCATCACGTGGGCATAGTATGGGCATTCTGCATCGTATGCATTAGCTGAAGCTTAATAGACGTCAGCGACTGAGCGGGGCATGCCGGGTTGGACTGCGTAAGCACCTGTCTTTTTTTAAAGAGGTAGCTAGGTCTGCTCACCGGCTGCCCACGCAACGTGCAGGAGTTCCCAGGGCAATGGCCCATGACCCCTTGGGGCATAGGTTTAGTCCGGTGTGCTGACCTCTCTATTAAGCCTAGGTTGAGTTGCGGCGTATTGTTTGGCCGAGGCCAAGCATGACCCAGGAAAGTGTGACTGGCCGGAGTTAATCGAGCATGGTGGGTAAGTTGGTGCACCCCTGCAGGGAAGAAAACATCTATCGATAGCCTATCCTACGATAACGGACACTCAGAGTTGTATCCCGATCGATACAACTAGAACTGGATGCTGAGGCATGTTTTGGATATGTTGCTTCGGGAGTCAGAAAGGATCCCGGAGCATTGATACAACAACATAAATATGACTTATGTTATACTACTCTACTCCCTCCTATTGCTGCAAGATGGTGGTTTCCAGAAGATGCTAGTCTTCGATAGGACTAGCTTCTCCCCCTCTTATTCTGGCATTTCTGCAGCCCAGTCCACATATACGGCCTTCCTTTGATAATGTTGCATATGTAGTGTAGATCCTTGCTTGCTGATTACTTTAGATGAGTACTTTGCTTTGCTTTCTCTTTCCCCCTTTTTCCATTCTTTTCGGATGTCAAAACTAGATGGTGGAGCCCAGGATACAGACGACACCACCAACGACTACTACTACCCCAAGGGTGCCTACTACTACGTGGAGATCGTCGATGACCAGGAGTAGTTAGGAGGCTCCCAGCCAGGAGCCTTGCCTTTTCGATCGATGTTGCTTTTTTGCTAGCCTTCTTAGGGCAAATTTGTTTAACTCATGTTTGTACTCAGATAATGTTTCTTCCGCTGACTCTTGTGTATTCGAGCTTATGTATTCGATCCCTCGAGGCCCCTAGCTTGTAATATAAACCTTGCATTATTTTAATTTGTGTCTAGAGTTGTGTTGTGATATCTTCCCGTGAGTCCCTGATCTTGATGGTACACATTTGCGTGTATGATTAGTGTACGATTGAATCGGGGGCATCACAGTGTGCCACAACAGTTTCAGTTCCATAGCCATGGAAAGGACCAGATTCAACCAAAGTAATCAACTTTGGGTCGACAGAGAATTCATAATCCTTATCAGTAATAAAGATAGGTGAAGTAGCAAACTTAGGATCACATTTCATTCTAGCATTCAAAGATTTTTCTTTCAGTTTGCATAATAATTTCTTAAGATCATCCCTATCATTGCAAGCAAGAAAGTCTCTAGCTATCTCCTCATCTGTAACATAACCTTCAGGTACCTTAGTCATTTCATATCTAGGAGAGCTAGGTCTAATAGGTGTTTCAAAAAAATTCAGTTTCAAGTACTTCATCAGTTTCAGCATTCTCAATATCTTTAGCTCTAGCAAGTTGTTCATCAAGAAATTCACCTAGTGGCACATTATCATCAAGCAAGTTACTAGCATCATCATGAGTAGTATTCATAGCAGAAGAAGCATCATCAATAACTTGCAACATATCAGGTTTAATAGCATGTGGTGGTGTTGCAAGTCTACTCAGAACAGAAGGTGAATCAAGTGCAGAATGTGATGGCAGTTCCTTACCTCCCCTCGTCCTAGAGGGAATGATCTTGGTTTTAGTATCCTTCAGATTCTTCATAGTAATAAATATAAATCCCAAGTGACTCAACAAATATAGCTATGCTCCCCAGCAACGGCGCCAGAAAAAGGTCTTGATAACCCACAAGTATAGGGGATCGCAACAGTTTTCGAGGGTAGAGTATTCAACCCAAATTTATAGATTTGACACAAGGGGAGCCAAAGAATATTTGTATTAGCAGTTGAGTTGTCAATTCAACCACACTTGGAGATTTAAATATCTTCAGCAAAGTGATTAGTAGCACAGTAATATGATAGTTTTGATAGCAGTGGTAACAGCGCTAGTAAAGGTAACATTGATAGCAATAGTTTTGTAGCAAGTGTAACAGTAAGAACAGTAGTAGTAACTTAGCTAGAACAATATGTGGAAAATTCGTAGGCATTGGATCGATGGATTCGTTGGATGATATTCATCATATAACAATCATAACCTAGGGCGATACAAAACTATCTCCAGTTCATAAATATAATGTAGGCATCTATTCCATACATAGTCATACGTGCTTATGGAAAGAACTTGTATGACATCTTTTGTCCCACCCTCCCATGGCAGCGGGACCCATAAGGAAACTAAGGGATATTAAGGCCTCCTTTTACTAGAGAACCAGAACAAGAGCTTGATAATCCCCAACTGCAAGGAATCATCGTAGCAATTTCCAAAGATGGAAGTGATAAGTATGGAGTGTCGAACCCAGAGGAGCTAAAGGTAAGATCAATATTCTTTCGAGTCCTATCTGCCACCGATACAACACTACGTACACCAAGCATTTTCTTACATCTAGAGACGAGAAATAAAACTACGTTGTGGGTATATGGAGGATAGCTTTGCATGATAACGGAGATCTAAAATATAAAAATAGGTGCGGTTAGCATAAAGATAGAATATATTATAATATATTACAAATAGTGAGTGTGGAATAATGATGGATCGGTGTGCAGAATTGTCCTAGGCAACTGATAACAATATCGATAAGCATTATTGCAATTTTATATCAAGGAGAGGCATAAGCTAACATACTTTCTATACTTGGATCATATGAACTTATGATTGGAACTCTAACAAGCATCCACAATAACTAAAGATCATTAAGGTAAAACCCAACCATAGCATTAAAGTATCAAGTCCTCTTTACTCCCATACGCAAACAACCCCCTTAGTCAGGTATAAGCTTCTGTCACTTTGGCAACCCACTATAAGCGAATCATGAACGTATTGCAACACCCTATAGTGGGAATCCTGCACGTATGTGCGGCACGGAAGGCACCATAGGACAACACCAAAATAAAACATACAATTCAAACCAATCTAGATCATCAATCAACCCAAAAGACAAAAGAAATCTACTCAAAACATCATAGGATGGCAACACATCATTGGATCATAATATGTGGCATAAAGCACCATGTTCAAGTTGGGGATTACAGCGGGGTGCGGGAGAGTGGACCGCTTAAAAGAGATGAGGAAGGTGATGAAGATGTTGATGTTGATGAAGACGATCACCACGGCGATGGTTCCCCCGGCGACACTCCGGCACCACCGAGAGAGAGTGGGAGAGAGTCTCCCCCTTGTGCTTCCTCCTCCATTGTCATGCCCAATATGCGATACTATCCTAAAGAGACTCGAAGGTCCCACCAAGGATAGAACCGCATATTGAAACGCTTTTGCAAGGTGGATATCACTACATCAACATTACATAATAGATGGGGATACAACCAATACATACAATGTCACATGAATACAACAATACAACATACAAGAACAACATCCGACTACGGATGAAACACAAACAGAAGCTCAAACAATATCCACCCTGCTAGCCCAGGCTGCCGACCTGGAACCTATCCCCTGATCGAAGAAGCAGAAGAAGAACTCAACGCAAGCAAGCATCGCTCTCGCGTCATGATCATCGCATAACCTGTACCTGCAATTGTTGTTGTAGTAATCTGTGAGCCACGAGGACTCAGCAATCCCATTACCATGGGTATCAAGACTAGCAAAGCTTAATGGGAAAGGAAGGGGTAAAGTGGTGAGGTTGCAGCAGCGACTAAGCATGATATGGTGGCTAACATACGCAAATGAGAGCGAGAAGAGGAACAAAGGAACGGTCGTGAAGCTAGCAATGATCAAGAGGTGATCCTGAACTCCTACTTACGTCAAACATAACACAGAAACCGTGTTCACTTCCCGGACTCCGCCAAGAAGAGACCATCACGGCTACACACGCGGTTGATGCGTTTTAATTCGGATCTGGTGTCAAGTTATCTACAACCAGACATTAACAAATTCCCATCTGCCACATAACTGTAGGCACGACTCTCGAAAGTTTAAACCCTGCAGGGGTGTCCCAACTTAGCCCATGACAAGCTCTCGCGATCAACGAAGGAATAGACCTTCTCCCAGGAAGACCCGATCAGTCTCGGAATCCCGGTTTACAAGACATTTCGACAATGGTAAAACAAGACCAGCAAGACCTCCCGGCGTGCCGACATCCTGATAGTAGCCGCGCGTATCTCGTCTCAGGCCACGACCGGATGAGCAGTCCGTACAACTAAAACCACACCTTAAGTTTCCCTGAGGGGGCGCTGCAAAGGGCTCTAGTTTGGACCAACACTTAGACAAGCATTGGCCCCGGGGGGGGAGGGGGGGCTGAATAAAGATGACCCTTGGGTTAATTCCTCCCAAGGGAAATATAGGTGGTGGTGGCAAATGGTAAAACCAATGTTGGGCCTTGCTGGAGGAGTTTTATTCAAAGCGAACTGTCAAGGGGGTCCCATAAATCACCCGACCGCGTTAGGAACGCAAAATCCAGGAACATAACACCGGTATGACGGAAACTAGGGCGGCAAGAGTGGAACAAAACACCAGGCATAAGGCCGAGCCTTCCACCCTTTACCAAATATATGGATGCATTAATAATATAAGAGATATTGTGATATCCCAACCAAAATCCTGTCCACCATGGAGAAATCTTCAACTTCACCTGCAACTAGAAACGCTATAAGAGGGACTGAGCAAAGCGGTAACATAGCCAAACAACGGTTTGCTAGGAAAGGTTTCAAAGGTTAGAGGTTCATGGCAATTTGGGGAGGCTTGATGAGCAAATGATAGGTAACGCAGCATAGCGATAGAACGAAGCAACTAGCATACCAATGATAGTAGTGAGATCCAGGGTAGCAGTCATCTTGCCTGAAATCCCGCAAGAAAGAAGAACGAGTACATAAAGAAGATGAAGCCACAAAGACGAACCACACGTAGACGAACGAATCCTCACGATCGCAACGAAACGGGAACTATCGAGAAGAAGCACACAACAAAGTAAACACACCACACATGAACAAGACATGATGCACAACAAGCATGATGCATGACAAAGCTACAAGAAGCTACTCATGGCAGGAGATGATGCAAACAAGAACAACACATCAAGGCAAGTTTAAATGAGGCCAGAAACAACATATAACAATTCCGGTAAGTCCTCATATGCATATTTCGAAATTGGTCCAGAACTGAATAAACCTTATGTTCAAGTTGTTAAACAGCAAGTTAAGATGCACCAAGATGATCTACACGAAATTCTAGTCAAGTTACATATAAAGTTCATTAGATTTGGAGCTACGGCCTAGAAGATATGAGCAAAACAAGTTAAACATGGCATTGATACAAAATGCACCCAAACATCAAGCAAACGCACCAAAACAAGGATGCACCATGGTAATATGAAGCTACATGCAAAAACAAGCAAGTTTGATATAGAGCACACTCAAAACGGAGCAACGGTTCAACACATGCACTCTATACAAGTCATAACAACAATCTGTCCAAAACAGCAACTAGGCATATTGCAAGCATCAAAACAATATGCTACAGCACCCCAACATAATAACAAAAGGCATGGGCATGAATTACAGGTAAAGCATAACAAAACATGAACACTGAGCTATCTCTAGAAATCACTAGAACATGCTCCAAAACACATGGTAAGATTGCAAATAATAACAGTTTCAGACTTTAGCAGAAATAACATCAGGTTGCAATGTTTAGAGCTATCAAACAACATGTTACAGGAAGCTATCATGGCAAACAAAGGCATGGCATGAATCTACTAGTTGCATAGATCAAAAGTCCCTTACTGGCCATGAGCCAAAAAGGATCAGAAAATATGATGGCACCCATGTAAACATGGCAAGTTATATTACAGATTCAAACATGGCAGGAACAACAATAAGTAGGCATGTTGGAGAGCTTGAACCACTCACCACAGAGCAATACATGGCATGGCAAGGCAACCAACAGTAAGAAGGCATGTTTATGAAGCTAATAATGGCAAGAGCAAGTTCATAGGATGCATGGATCACTAGAAAACAATCATGGAAACATTGAACTTAATGTTAACAGGCTGACAGCAACATTATGAAGCAACTTTGGAGCAAGATATGAACAATCTACAGCAAGCTATAAATGCAACCAGGGGCATGGATGGATAGGTCATAGCATGTAGATCAAAACATGTTTATAGGACATCTCCAGATTATGCATAGAATGACTAGTAGAAGCATGTTAACATAGCAACAAAATATAACAGAATCTGACAGGAAAACAGCAACAGCAACTACCCTACTTAGCAAGCTTGATACACTCAGCACACAACTCACAAAAATACATGGTTGGCACCTCTGGAAAGATGGTATGGCATAGATCAAAACATATGTAGACATCAACCTCATAGGATGCACACATCAATCATGGCAAAAATGACAAATGAGCAAGTTATAACAGTTTCAGCAGATTAACATCAACATGCACTCTTCCAACAGCATTTCAGGCATCAAGATGAGCTCAAATGAAAATGATGCAATGGAACGTAATGAAGTACTCGTTGAAGCGAACAATTTGACATATTACACGCACGAAACGGAGCTACGGATGCAGAGATGTGATGGCATGAACATGGCATGATAATGTATGAAATCTGGGACTTAGTGGATAAAATACCCTGCGAAAATGGATCCGGGGTTTCGGGCTCGCGGATCGAGGCGGCGGCGGCTCGCCGGAGCTGCAGAGGAGGAGGCCGGAGGAGAGGTCGGGGACGGCCGGCGGAGGTGCTCCCGGACCGGATCCGGCCGGAACCGGCCGGTGGCGGGCGGCGCGGAGGCGCTAGGGCGAGGGGCGGC
>NC_057813.1:432191217-432197662 GCF_018294505.1 Triticum aestivum | reverse complement strand
CGAGCGGGCCGGCGGCGCGGGAGGCGGAGGCAGCCACGTGGCAGGCCCCCGTTGGCTGCGGGCGGCGACGGCGATGATGTGTCACGCGCCCATTGATCGGGCGACGTGGCTGGCTGGACGTGTCCAGCCGGGGGCGGACGCGTCCGGCGGCGGGGAGGGAAAAGCTAGGGTTTCGGGGGGAAATGATCCGAAAATGGAGAGGGGAAGACGTTTTTATAGGTGGAGGGAGCTAGGAGAGTCCAAATGGAGCACGGTTTTCGCCGACACGATCGTGATCGAACAACCGAGAGCATGGAGGAGTTTGCTGGGTTTTGGGCCACTTTGGAAGGGGTGTTGGGCTGCAAAGAGAAGGGGCTTTACGGTTACCCGGTTAACTGTTGGAGTACCAAACGACCTCCAAATGGCACGAAACTTGACAGGCGGTCTATCGGTGCTATACCAAGGCCGCTTGGCAAACCTCAGGCCATTCCGAGAAAGTTTAACACCCGCACAAGAGAAGAGGTCAAAAGGGACCGCCGGATGACATAGGAGTGCCGGATTGCAAAACGGACAACGGGGAAAATGCTCGGATGCATGAGACGAACACGTATGGGATGCAATGCACATGATGACATGATATGAAATGCAGATGATGACATGGAAAAATGCAACACGCAAGCAAATGACATGGCAAAGACGGCGAAAAACTGGCAAACACCTGGCGCATCGAATCCGGGGCGTTACAACACTCCTCCACTAACAAGAGATCTCGTCCCGAGATCTTAGGACTGAGACAGAAGGGAAAAAGAATGAGGTAAAACAAGGACTCAAGAGAGGAAGCAAAGAATCGAGAGCACTCGAGAAGAAGAGAGGAACGACGAGAATGAGGAGAATCAAAAGCTCACGGAATCAGATAGACTATGAAACCACTCGTTCTAACCGAAGTGGTTAGAATGAGAAAAGAAACGAATAAGACTGAAAGGATTTAGGCAGCACCCCGGCTGAAAATGGGAGGATTAGAACGAACTTGAGAGGATGGAATGGTACTTGATGAACTCTTGAAGAATGAATTAAATCATGAAGAACCACCATGAAGAACTCCGGTAAACAAAAGATGATGAGATAAAATGAAGGATGAAAAAGAAATAAGATAAAATCTTCCGATGAATTAGATGGAGGTTCCGACGAAAAGACCGAGGAAATATGAACTCCGGAAAGGAAAAGATGAAAACACTTGGAACTAGAATTTATTCCTCAAGAACAAACTCCGAAGGAAAGGGATTACTCACTTGGATGAAATAAGAATAAGCTTTATCGTATGCTTATTCTTCATCAACTTAGATTGATGACAAGCAATGGATTGCATACAACTTATTCTTCTTGAAAAAGGATTGAGAAGTGACATATCACAAACTTGAGAAGGTCTTCATGAACCACCGGTAGGATTGAAAAGAACGAATGAATTGATATGATAAACAAGGAAAAGAATCTTGAACGAACCACCGTAAGAATTCAAAATGACTGATGAAATAGAATGAATCACCGGGAAGAATTAGAAGAACCAATATGCTAGAGGGGATTTAGATGCAAAAGAACGAAGAGATCCTGAGCTGATAAAAGAACACTTGAACGAAGCACCGGGATAAATGGATAACGGTAGCTGAAATGTTAGGACGAAGAATTCTTCTGGAATGACGGCCTCCGGTGAAAAGAAATGGAAAAACAACTTCTGACATACTCCGGATGGGTAAGAAAAGAATATCTGACAAATGGAATAATATGAGAGGATAACATGAAGCTAGAACCACGAAACTTCGAGAGAATGGACAAGATTTAGAGGAAAAACTCTTCTTCGGTCTTCAAATGACGACGAGAAACACCACCAAAATTACTGAGATACTCCGGGAGAATGAAAACCGAAAAGGTTGAGCCAACAATGAAAATGATTTTGAAAGCAATCTTGGAGAAGGCATGTGACTGATGGAATCCATTCTTACGTCACACTTTGAAAAAAATTTGAGAATAACTCCGGGAGAATTAGAAGAGTAAGGTAAGATCCTGGAAAAAGACCTGTGGGTTAGGGCCCACTGAAGAGAAAAACACCGTTGAAAAGGATTGTTGAACAGATAGATGATGCACCGGAATAATTGAAATATTTGAATGAGGTGACCACCTCGAATTAATTCAAACACAGACAAATCTCTTGAGATGTCTTGAGCACTCCAGAAGGATTGAATGGCGAGAGGCAAACGAGCAAAAGGAGCACTTGATCCAAGCAAAAGAATGAAGAATGTCCACCGAGACGAGAATTCACCGGTTGAGATAATTGAGGGAAGACTGAAGAGGCTCCACGCGAATGAAATAGATGGTCAAAAGAGAGTCAGACTCCTGGAAGAAGATGGTGGGAGGGCGGGAAAACAAAGGCAACTTGGAAGGGGAAACTGACGAATATCTTGAAGAGAAAACACCGGTTGAAATCATTGAGGAAAGAAAGCAAAAGACTTCACACGAGTAGGATGGATACTCGATTACAGACTCCGGTTCGAAGAAGAAGAAGGGTGGGCAGGTGGGAAAATAAAACAACTGAGGATTGAACTTGACAACGATGAAGAGGCTCGAGTCAACTTGACGAGAAATGCACCGGATAAAAGAGGATGGACAACTACCGGAAAACCAACTGCGTGAACCTAAAGAAAATTTGAAAGGGAAGAGAAGTAATTCAAAACACCTACGTCAAGATTCCTCACCAGAGCGACGAAGGGGCTGAGTAGTAAAAAGAATTCCTACTCTCTGATATAACTAGACTCAGAAAACAGTTTTCTTCTAGACTCAACAACGGCCAAACTACACGATCAATCAAGGGGGGCTCCTAGGGTCGGTCGAGGCTCTGATTACCAACTTGTCACGCCCAATATGCGATACTATCCTAAAGAGACTCGAAGGTCCCACCAAGGATAGAACCGCATATTGAAACGCTTTTGCAAGGTGGATATCATTACATCAACATTACATAATAGATGGGGATACAACCAATACATACAATGTCACATGAATACAACAATACAACATACAAGAACAACATCCGACTACGGATGAAAGACAAACAGAAGCTCAAACAATATCCACCCTGCTAGCCCAGGCTGCCGACCTGGAACCTATCCCCTGATCGAAGAAGCAAAAGAAGAACTCAACGCAAGCAAGCATCGCTCTCGCGTCATGATCATCGCATAACCTATACCTGCAACTGTTGTTGTAGTAATATGTGAGCCACGAGGACTCAGCAATCCCATTACCATGGGTATCAAGACTAGCAAAGCTTAATGGGAAAGGAAGGGGTAAAGTGGTGAGGTTGCAGCAGCGACTAAGCATGATATGGTGGCTAACATACGCAAATGAGAGCGAGAAGAGGAACAAAGGAACGGTCGTGAAGCTAGCAATGATCAAGAGGTGATCCTGAACTCCTACTTACGTCAAACATAACACAGAAACCGTGTTCACTTCCCGGACTTCGTCGAGAAGAGACCATCACGACTACACACGCGGTTGATGCGTTTTAATTCGGATCTGGTGTCAAGTTATCTACAACCGGACATCAACAAATTCCCATCTGCCACATAACCGCGGGCATGGCTCTCGAGAGTTTAAACCCTGCAGGGGTGTCCCAACTTAGCCCATGACAAGCTCTCGCGATCAACGAAGGAATAGACCTTCTCCCAGGAAGACCCGATCAGTCTCGGAATCCCGGTTACAAGACATTTCGACAATGGTAAAACAAGACCAGCAAGACCTCCCGGCGTGCCGACATCCTGATAGTAGCCGCGCGTATCTTGTCTCAGGCCACGACCGGATGAGCAGTCCATACAACTAAAACCAGACCTCAAGTTTCCCTGAGGGGGCGCTGCAAAGGGCTCTAGTTTGGACCAATACTTAGACAAGCATTGGCCCGGGGGGGCTGAATAAAGATGACCCTTGGGTTAATTACTCCCAAGGGAAATATAGGTGGTGGTGAGGCAAATGGTAAAACCAATGTTGGGCCTTGCTGGAGGAGTTTTATTCAAAGCGAACTGTCAAGGGGGTCCCATAAATCACCCGACCGCGTTAGGAAAGCAAAATCCGGGAACATAACACCGGTATGATGGAAACTAGGGCGGCAAGAGTGGAACAAAACACCAGGCATAAGGCCGAGCCTTCCACCCTTTACCAAATATATAGATGCATTAATAATATAAGAGATATTGTGATATCCCAACCAAAATCCTGTCCACCATGGAGAAATCTTCAACTTCACCTGCAACTAGCAACGCTATAAGAGGGGCTGAGCAAAGCGGTAACATAGCCAAACAATGGTTTGCTAGGAAAGGTGTCAAAGGTTAGAGGTTCATGGCAATTTGGGGAGGCTTGATGAGCAAATGATAGGTAACGCAGCATAGCGATAGAACGAAGCAACTAGCATACCAATGATAGTAGTGAGATCCAGGGTAGCGGTCATCTTGCCTGAAATGCCGCAAGGAAGAAGAACGATTCCATGAAGAAGATGAAGCCACGAAGACGAACCACAGTAGACGAACGAATCCTCACGATCGCAACGAAACGGGAACTATCGAGAAGAAGCACACAACAAAGTAAATACACCACACATGAACAAGACATGATGCACAACAAGCATGATGCATGACAAAGCTACATGAAGCTACTCATGGCAAGATAAGATGCAAACAAGAACAACACATCAAGGCAAGTTTAAATGAGGCCGAAAACAACATATAACAATTCTGGTAAGTCCTCATATGCATATTTCAAAATTGGTCCAGAACGGAATAAACCTTATGTTCAAGTTGTTAAACATCAATTTAAGATGCACCAAGATGATCTACACGAAATTCTAGTCAAGTTACATATAAAGTTCATTAGATTTGGAGCTACGGCCTAAAAGATATGAGCAAAACAAGTTAAACATGGCATTGATACAAAATGCACCCAAACATCAAGCAAACACACCAAAACAAGGATGCAACATGGTAATATGAAGCTACATGCAAAAACAAGCAAGTTTCATATAGAGCACACTCAAAACGGAGCAACGGTTCAACACATGCACTCTATGCAAGTCATAACAACAATCTGTCCAAAACAGCAACTAGGCATATTGCAAGCATCAAAACAATATGCTACAGCACCCCAACATAATAACAAAAGGCACGGGCATGAAGTACAGGTAAAGCATAACAAAACATGAACACTGAGCTATCTCTAGAAATCACTAGAACATGCTCCAAAACACATGGTAAGATTGCAAATAATAACAGTTTCAGACTTTAGCAGAAATAACATCAGGTTGCAATGTTTAGAGCTATCAAACAACATGTTACAGGAAGCTATCATGGCAAACAAAGGCATGGCATGAATCTACTAGTTGCATAGATCAAAAGTCCCTTACTGGCCATGAGCCAAAAAGGATCAGAAAATATGATGGCACCCATGTAAACATGGCAAGTTATATTACAGATTCAAACATGGCAGGAACAACAATAAGTAGGCATGTTGGAGAGCTTGAACCACTCACCATAGAGCAATACATGGCATGTCAAGGCAACCAACAGTAAGAAGGCATGTTTATGAAGCTAATAATGGCAAGAGCAAGTTCATAGGATGCATGGATCACTAGAAAACAATCATGGAAACATTGAACTTAATGTTAACAGGCTGACAGCAACATTATGAAGCAACTTTGGAGCAAGATATGAACAATCTACAGCAAGCTATAAATGCAACCAGGGGCATGGATGGATAGGTCATAGCATGTAGATCAAAACATGTTTATAGGACATCTCCAGATTATGCATAGAATGACTAGTAGAAGCATGTTAACATAGCAACAAAATATAACAGAATCTGACAGGAAAACAGCAACAGCAACTACCCTACTTAGCAAGCTTGATACACTCAGCACACAACTCACAAAAATACATGGTTGGCACCTCTGGAAAGATGGTATGGCATAGATCAAAACATATGTAGACATCAACCTCATAGGATGCACACATCAATCATGGCAAAAATGACAAATGAGCAAGTTATAACAGTTTCAGCAGATTAACATCAACATGCACTCTTCCAACAGCATTTCAGGCATCAAGATGAGCTCAAATGAAAATGATGCAATGGAACGTAATGAAGTACTCGTTGAAGCGAACAATTTGACATATTACACGCACGAAACGGAGCTACGGATGCAGAGATGTGATGGCATGAACATGGCAATATGAAATCTGGGACTTAGTGGATAAAATACCCTGCAAATATGGATCCAAGGTTCGGGCTCGCGGATCGAGGCGGCGGCGGCTCGCCGGAGCTGCAGAGGAGGAGGCCGGAGGAGAGGTCGGGGACGGCCGGCGGAGGTGCTCCCGGACCGGATCCGGCCGGATCCGGCCGGCGGCGGGCGGCACGGAGGCGCTAGGGCGAGGGG
>NC_057813.1:431386681-431497015 GCF_018294505.1 Triticum aestivum | reverse complement strand
CTATCCAAAAAAAGATTACTAATGGTGCACTGCCAGGAGGTGCGACATCGCTATCCAAAAAAAGATTACTAATGGCGCACCGCTAGGGGGTGCGCCATTACTAACCTTCCCCCCTCTAGCTAATCCCCCCTTCGCCCGATCCCCCTTCGTCCCTCCCTCGCCAGATCCCCCTTCCCTCCCTCGCCACACCCGCTCCGATGATCCCTGCGCCCGCTCCACACCCGCTCTGACGACCCTCTCGCTCGCTCTGATGACCGTCGCGCCCTCTCCGACGAGGTGCTCCGACCGAACAACGCTAGGGTTCCAACGCTGCCACCGGCCCGCCTCGCCGTCTCGGTCCTTGGGGAAGCAAGAACGTGCCGCCTCCTCGACGCGCCACCGCCCGCAGCCTCCTCGACGCCAGCGTCCTCCTACAGCTGCCTGCCGTTCTCCTCTAGGTGATTCCTCCTCTCTCCTCCCCTCCTTCCCCCTAGGTTTCTCTACAGGTACTAACACTTCCCTGCCTCTGCACTATCCAGCAGCACTTTCCTGCTCAGGGCGTTGTTGCTTTCCCGTGCACTATCCAACAGCAGGTCTTGGTGGAGGGCCTCCCAGTCCGGGAGCCGCGACTGCCGTTCTATGGCGTCGGCGTTGGCTGGGCTTTGTAAGTGTCCTTCATTTTGGTGGTGTTTGTCTCCAATGTGATCGGTGTGGCAAAATTAGGAAGCTCTTGAAGAAGGTAACAACATGAGCACTTGGTTCAGTACGACTGTATGAGTACTTGGTATGTGAATGGGGGATTGCATGAGTAACTGTTTCATTAACAAGTTCGGCGAGCAGCATTTGGAAGATATGCTTGCTAGTGAGAATTTGTGAGGTGCTAGTACTCGTATTGGTCAGGTTGGTAAGGGCCCATGGCCATATTTATAATATATGGTGCGATCAAATGGTACTGGAATTGGATTAGGATATAAGTTGATGCATCAGCAGAGGATTATCCTAAACTGGCATGGTTACTTCTGAGTGTGTTGTCTACTGCTTTGCTATCTACTAGTAATCTGACATCTTTTATCATCGGTATAATATTCATATTAAGGAGTTTCTATAAGTTCATTGTTCTTACCTGCAAATTTAAAATGAAAGCACAATCAATCCATATTAAAGACTTTAGGTTGGTTTTGTTTTGAAGGTTCTTACTAGGGTTCTTCTTGGCTGCAATTCTCTGGTATATTGGTGCTTTTCTTCTATTCTTTGTTTCTTTGGATCACCGGGAGAAGCCTGGATTGATTGCCTGCATAGTTGCTGTAAGTACTCCATTTTCTAAAGCTTATCACATAGTACTAGAATTTTCTTCCGATGCAAAAGAAAAGGGTTGTTGTTTGTCTTTTGTATAAAATGAACTAAAAACACTTAGATACTTATTAATGTTTCCTTACACGAATACTTCCTGTAAAGTTGATTTTATAAAGCTGTGTGATCTTTGTTTCTGAGACTGAAAGTGCTTCTATCTCAAAAAAAGAAGCAAAAAAATTAAAGTGGTCATCCTAGTGGTAGGCACAGCTCCTGTCACTTGTGACTGCCAGGAGGTTTGAACTTCCTTTTCAATAAAAATATGGAGAAAATATCAGCCTATTAACTTGTGTTGCTAGGTAAAGATTTCCCTGATACTTCAGTGAGTTGTCATAGCTGTTGCATCCTATAACAATGATTCCATTCTATTTTTCTCAGTATCTGAATCATGTCGATGTTTAAATATTTAAAACATACTTTATAATGTATACAAGCCTTCCTCTCATGCATAATGTGGACATGCTCCCCGACCATTGTTGCTGGGAGCTTGATGGCATCTTGCCGCATGCCCTTCCCTTTTAATGCCGCTCCTTAGAGATCTACACCACCTTGTATTATCATTTGGGACCAGTGATTGTTGTATCCTTGTTTTTGGAAGTGTCATGTCACTTCACCCATATCGTGTATCAAAACAGCATAGGGAACATGGTATTTTTTATATTGTTTTGATTCGACACTTATGCATTTCATTCATCTAATTACTGTAACCTGTTCTGCCATTTCAAGCCATATATACTATTCAGAGAAATGTATAACAATGATTGCTGCAGTAGCTCTAGGCAGAGCATGGCATGTTACTACCATAGAGGTACCCAAATATGTAGGTGTAGTTTGTGTTTTTATTTGTTCACACTGTCGCTGTATTGCTCAATTAGACAACTAGTGTTTATGAAGAAGAAGAATAAACCTGTTGCTGCTGCTGTTATGCCTGTATTCACTGCTACTGCTGCTGTACTTGTGATGATGTTGTACTTGTGATGATGCTACTTGTGATATTTTGAAATGACCCATTGGCTACTTCATTACGCGGGGATAATGATTTTGCAGGTACCCTGAGAGGCCCTTGAGTTTGCCGGAATGTCGATTAACTTCCGTTCCGGCAAATTTGGGTACTCCATATGTCCTATTTTCAGCAAAGGTCATGCTGAAATTTTCCGTGAATTTTAGCATGACTTTGCTAAAAATAGGACATATGGGGTACTTGCGACTAATGCATGGGTCGGGGTATCTTAGTACTTAATTAAGTAGGATCAACTGCCCCTTTATTCTTGCTGCATTAAACCATAGGTGGTAATAGAGCCAAGTGATTTGGCCCAACTTAGAATTATCCTTCCCTTTTCTTGATAGGGTATATTATTAGAAGATACCCATATATATCAGTCAACCTAGGGTGCCTCGGCATCGATAAACCCTAAATGATGAAAACTTAACTTAGCATTTAGGGTGCCTCAGCGTCGACAAACCCTAAATTATAAAACCTTGGCTTTTAGGGTGCCTCGGTGTCGATAAAAACTTAAATGATGAAAGCTTAGGCTTTTAGGGTGCCACGGCGTCGACAAACCCTAAACGATAAAAGCTTAGCTTTTAGGATGCCTCGATGTCGATAAATCCTAAATGATGAGACCATGATCTTGTTCCTTGACAATAACCAACTTTTTGACCAAACTTCTTTCCTATTTAGAGCAAAACATGGCCCACAACGATGAGGCCGGCGGTTCGGGCAAGCAATTCTGTGAGCTGTCCCAAGAGATGGAGGAAGAACCTCACCGCTATGAGGATGCCGCGGAAGACACCGATCCTGACTACACAACCCCTAGTGGCGTCGGGGATGACACCACTGATGGTGCCGCCGAGGATGCCACCACTGATGATGGCAGCGCACACACAGATGGCAGCCAACCAAAGAGGCAACAGAAGGACCGGCGCCCGAACATGCTCGGCACCGTCAAGGAGGAATTTACTGAAGTGTCCTCCGACGGGCATCCAACGGTGCCCAAAGAATTAGTCAAGGGGTACTCGGTTCAGCTCGGGTGCATTCTTCGGAGCACCGTCTCGATCAACACCGAGAACCTAAGGCATCCTGACCGAGGGAATTTGCGCAGCCTCCTCTTCATGAAGCTACACGAACGATACAAGTTCCCCGCTGATTTTGCAAACAAACGCCTCTCAGGGAATAAAGTGAACAGTGCCGCCCTCATGAAGATGAGCACGGCCCTGTCTACTTGGAGAAGCGCGGTGAAGAGAATGATTGACAAAGGTGATAGTTATGAGAAGATCAAGGCGAAAAATCCTTCGATCAACGAAGATGACTACAAGGAGTTCAAGATCAAGTGTGAGAGAAGCACGACCGTGGAATCAAGTCAGTGGAGGAAAGAAATGCGGGACTTGAATTTAGGGGTCCACCAACTCGGTCCCGGCGGTTACAGAGTGGCGGAACTTATATGGGACAAGGAGGATGCGGAGCGTGCCGAGCAAGGCCTACCGCCCCGCTTCGAGAAATACTGTGACAAGCAGACCAGGAACTATGTCAGGGACCGGTACAAGGAGGACCCAGTAACAAAGGAGCTTACCACGGATGCGAAGACCAAGGCGCTTGAGCGTGTTCTGGTAAGGAATACACCCCCGCGTAATTAGCTCCATATGGTTGCATTCTAATTAATGAAGCCAAATTTCTAAATGGTTCACATTCCTTCCGCGGGAGACTGAAAGCAGTAGCGCGGGGTCGTCTCAGAGCTCCCCTTGGGACAACACTTTAAATAGGGCGTTCAACATAATGAAAAACAAGGATAAGTTCAGTAAGCCGTCATCAGCTGGTCGTGTGGCCGACAAAGGCTTGTCCACAAAATGGTCGTCATACTATAACGCAGGTGGGCGAAAGGAGAGAAAGACCAGCTCAGAAAGCCAGTCGCGCAAGGTTCAAGAACTCAAGGCACAAGTGGTGCGGATTCCGGAGATGGTCCAAGAGCTAGTGCAACACCAACTGGGAACGACGCTCACCGCCATTGTGCCTACCTTGATTGAGGGGCTGCAGGCGTGGATTGTGGGCGGCCAACAGGGGCCGCCCCCGGTTCCCAGCTTCACGGCCAGCAACGCGCACAACGCGCAGGTGGCGCCATTGGTGTCTCTGGCGGAGGCGGTATTGGTGTCTCCGGCGCCGGCACGGGCATTGGAGCTTAATGCACCCGGGTGTACGCCGGCCGGCACCTCGGCAGCAAGCGGCCCCTCCGTCAGTTGCATGCCCGCCATTGGCGGTGCCTCGACATTAGCCGAGATCGACGCCATCACGGTAACTAAGCCTCTCGGCCGATGACTTCATCTCCTTGCCTTTGACTGGGCATCCCTGACGCCCTACATGTTTTCACAGGGTGCCGCCGACATTCCATGCACTCTCCTGCACTTCGTGGGCGGCGAGTTGATCGATGTTGCCAAGGGCAGAATCGTTCAACCGGGCAACCCCGTGTTCCACGGTAATCCGATGCCACCCACCGTGTATATGGTTGAACTGGTTCGGGTGCTGCCAGGCTACGACGAGTTTTTACCTCTGATTCGACCCACTGGGGCCGACGAAGATGATTTGATGACCCTCAGCGCCTGCGTAAGCTGGCCCCTGCTTTGGCTGAAGAGCCAAATTCGTTTGGGGGCGGGGGACAGCACCCCACGGACAACACCGCTAGTCGTGCCGGTGCCAAGCCATGGCAAGACCGCCGCAACGCTACTGGACATGCCGGACATGCATATGGCACAGGATCCAAACGACGACGATGACAACGACGATACATTTACCAACGTTGATAAGTACTTTGCCGAACATGGGTATAGTGACGAATTCTTGGGGCCTCCTTCTCAAGAACCCAACCCTGCAAAAGACGACCGCAGTCTAGCTGGTACCACGGAGAAACCCAATTGCAACAGGCGTCATCTGGCGTTTAGTTCTCAGGAGACACCTCCAGCTGCCGCCTTCACCGAGCCTCAGATAGTTGAGGTGCGAAATATTATCAGCCCCAACACACTCAAGAAGGCGGTCTCTGAGCAGAACTCGATCCCATTACATCAGAAGAAGATGGGACGGAAACAAAAGAATAACAAGGGCGGTGCGAGCCAGCCGGCACCGAGTACGATCCGTTCTCAGGACGGGCCACCTTCACCTAAGGATATCTCGAGGAGGGTGCATGTGGCGGGTAGGCCGATGCTACCGACTAATCTGCTCAATGCTGCAACCGGTGCTATGCAGAGTCTGCATGACAGTGTTCTTTCTTTGGAGAAGCAGCGTCTTTTCGAGAATGATGTGGCATACCCGATTTTTGTGGCCAAGGTGCCAGAGGGCAAGGGCTTTGTGGATAGCGCCATCGGGGGTACAATCGTCCTGTGGTTTGATGACATCTTCACTATGTTTAACCTTCATCCGCTGCACTACACCTTCATTCGGCTATTTTCGCTGAGTATGGAGATGCGGATTATTAGATACAAGACCCCGGACATCGTGATAGTCGACCCCTTCTACATGCGTGCCAAGATCTTGGGCAGCGCTGGGGACCGGCAAGTCGCGAGTTCACACCTCGAAGGCGTCATTCTGGCAAACCCAGATAAGGATAACTTCCTCGTGCCTTACTTTCCCGAGTAAGTCATCCCCTCACCGCCCCGTAACATATGATTTCTTAGATTTTGATCGTTCTTTTTTTTCTAACATTCCGTGTTTTGTGCAGTGACACATGTTGCACACTCATCCTCTTAAGCCTGAAATATTCCATGGCCATGTATTTCGACTCAGACCGTCAGTCGAAGAAAGACTACACAAATATCAAGAAAGTTCTTGATGATGTTCTTCCCGGCTACGCCAGATCTGGAGGCACCTTCACCAGGACAATTCGTAGGTACGGCAAGCACATGTTCACCCACAATACGATGTTCCTCTACGTCAATCAGCCGCCTGGAAGTCAAAAGGATGCCTACTATGCCCTCCATCACATGTGGGCGATCGTACGGGGCCACACGCTTGTCGGCAATCCAGGACGCAGACATCAGACAAGAATTCTATCGCATCCAGTCGGAGTTTGCGAAAATCATCCATCAAGATGTCCTTCGTACCTCGGGGCAGTTCTACCTCAGATATCAACTGTCCAACAGTGAGATAGAAACAATGCTACAAATGCAGGCTGACAACGCCCGCAATTTCATGACCATCACGAAAGACGGCGGCTTCATCCACCCTCCGGTCCCTGAGTCGAGTCGAAAGTAGTGATGCTATGTAGTTCTGAAATGTCGATTGGCTCATGTTGTAATATTAAACTTTAATGAACTTGTATGTCTCTTTGGTTTGGATAGTCGTTCAACTTATATGTAATCGATGCTATTTATTAGTAGGACCATGAATCGTGCTATTAATGTGTTGCTTTTCTCTTCCGATCCTTTTGTTGCATACTTATATATTGCTTATGTATTGTCTGTGAATTGCTACTAACATTTTGTTTAGCTAGTGCATAGATATGTCATCGTATGTTGTGTACAAGGGTAAGGTTCCCGGAGTCTACGACGACTGGGAGGAGTGTTGGAGACAGGTTCACTGTTTCAGCGATAACAGTTACAAAGGGTACACCACTAGGGCGGAGGTGGAAGTTAGATACACACGCTATCTAGCGGGAGAGAGGAGGGAGCGTTGGAGGAACCGGTTGAAGACCAGTTTCATCGTGATGATGCTCATCGTGATGACCGCAGCTCTCTTCTATGTGATGGTAGTTTAGATGATCGATATCGACTTGTAATGTGAAGACAAACCCGCTACTCGCAGTCTCGAGACTTGTAATGTTCTAACTTTGTTTGGTATTTTAAATTCGGAGACTAATATGATGAATTGTATTTGGAGACTAATCTTCTATTGTATTCGATAAATCTGCTGTTTATATGTTGTGTTGTCTATATTCTGTGCAGTAATATGTTTTGTAACATGTGCAAATATCAGAAAAGAAAAAAAATCCCTAATATTCATACTAGTGGCACACCACTCTGCACTTTAGTGGCGCACTGCAACAAGCACACTAGTGGCACATCATCTACAAGTGCGCCATTAGTAAGCCAGAGCACATGGGTAAATATGGCCCCCTGGGAGGCATACTAATGGCGCACCGTGTGATATATTAATGGCACACTCTCTGGTGCGCCATTAGTATCTGGTATACTAATGGCGCACCAGGGGTGCGCCATTAGTATTAATTACTAATGGCGTGATGCTACTGGCGAACCTGTAGTGCGCCATTAGTAGCCAAAACAGGTGCGCCACTAGCAGGCCTTTTCCTAGTAGTGACTCTACCCTCGAAAACTACTGTAATCCCCTATACTTGTGGGTTATCATGGTCCAACTTGTGGAAGTCAAGATCGTCATCATCTATCTCAAGTGGACTATGTGCAAGGCAAAGGTTTGCCCTTGATAGGTTTTCTATTTTACCGGTCTCATGGTGGTAGTTGGGAGACCGGGTTATATGATCGATTGTCATACTATCAAGGGGGGGCTCTCAAGTTAGTAGCTTGATCATATCGTTCGTAGAGAGCTCAAACCATTGCATCCTTGCATCATCTTTCTTGGTTCTTATTTGGTGTTTCTCTTTGTGAGTTTTATAGCTTATGGTCATCTTCATGACAAGCTCGAGTTCTTCGAAACAGAGTTCATGTGCATCCTCTATGATGTTTTTGATGTGGGAGTATATGATGGTTCTTCACTGATAGAGGTTTCATTCCTATATATAATAGGCATACTTGCCCTGCCACTTCTTACTATTTGTCGTCATCTATCCAACAAGCTTGAGTTTGCTCAATTCAGAGTTCATTTGCAGAAGTTATGGCAGTTTCGGTCTCGCTTGCATCCTTTTGTGCTTGGGCAGTTTTTAGCTCCCAAGCGGTAGTTCCGGCCAGCTCCACGGTAGTACCGCTTATGCGGTACTTACACTATGAGCTACCGCATGGAGTACCGCTTATGTTTTGCTCTTTGTATTCCTTCAAGCGGAAGTAGAGCAGCAATAGTGGGCGGTAGTACCGCTTATAAGCGGTACCACGGTCCCTTCACTACCGCTGCTACTTCCGATTATATTTTAGCCTCTGGATACATTTTCCTCTGTGCGGAAGTAGAGCGGCAGTAGTGGGTGGTAGTACCGCGCTGCTCTACTATACTATCGGTGTTTCACCTATACACGCAACGCCTAGCGGTAGTATGGGAGCGGTAGTACCGCTTCGGTAGCACTACCGCCTCCTTGAGTTTCTTAGTTGCTCATTATGGATGAAACTACCATGCCAGTGGAAGTACCGCTCGCCCGAGCGGTACTACCGCTTGTGCATGGGCTGTGTGCATAACAGTTGGATTTGGAGAGGCCTATAAAAGGGGGTCTTCTTCCCCATTGCATCTTATCCTTTGAGCTCGTGTTCTTCCCCCATTGTTGAACTTCTTCGAGCTGGCTATCTCTCAATTAATCAATGGATTCTTGCTATTTTCTGGGGGGAAAGAGAGAGAGGAGATCTAGATCCACATTTCCTCAATCACTTTCTCCTCTATGTGAGGGGAACCCCTTGGATCCAGATCTTGGAGTTCTTGGTGTTCTCCTTCTTGTTCTTCCTCCCATTTTCCTTCATAGCTTTTGTTGCTTTGATGGGATTTGAGAGTGAGGGACTTGGGCACTTCGTGTGCCCTTGCCTTTGCACTAGTTGCATCAATTTGAGTTCTCCATGTTGATACGTGGAAGTGAAAAGTTGAGAAGCTTATTACTCTTGGGTGCTTGGTACCCTAGAGCTTGTTCCTCTTGGGTGCTTGGGCGTCCTAGATGGTTTGTGGTGTCTCGGAGCTCAATCATTGTGGTGTAAAGCTCCGGGCAAGCGTCGGGGTCTCCAATTAGGTTGTGGAGATTGCACCGAGGAATTTGTACGGGTTCCAGTGACCGCCCCAAGGGTTGCCAAAGTGTACGGGTTCGGTGACCTCCCCCTAGGGTTGCCATTTGTACGGGTTCGATAACTGCCCTCAAGGGTCCCTTAGTGGAATCATGGCATCTTGCATTGTGCAAGGGCATGAGGAGATTACGGTGGCCCTAGTGGTTTCCTGGGGGGCATTTTTGAAGGAAATATGCCCTAGAGGCAATAATAAAGTTATTATTTATTTCCTTATTTCATGATAAATGTTTATTATTCACGCTAGAATTGTATTAACCGGAAACTTGATACATGTGTGAATACATAGACAAACATAATGTCACTAGTATGCCTCTACTTGACTAGCTCATTGAATCAAAGATGGTTGTGTTTCCTAGCCATAGACATGAGTTGTCATTTGATTAATGGGATCACATCATTAGGAGAATGATGTGATTGACTTGACCCATTCTATTAGCTTAGCACTTGATCGTTTAGTATGTTGCTATTGCTTTCTTCATGACTTATACATGTTCCTACAACTATGAGATTATGCAACTCCCGTTTACCGGAGGAACACTTTCTGTGCTACCAAACGTCACAACGTAACTTGGTGATTATAAAGGAGCTCTACATGTGTCTCCAAAGGTACATGTTGAGTTGGCGTATTTCGAGATTACGTTTTGGCACTCCAATTGTCAGAGAAGTATCTCTGGGCCCTCTCGGTAATGCACATCGCTATAAGCCTTGCAAGCAATGTAACTAATGAGTTAGTTACAGAATGATGCATTACATAACGAGTAAAGAGACTTGCCGGTAATGAGATTGAACTAGGTATTGAGATACCGACGATCGAATCTCGGGCAAGTAACATACCGATGACAAAGGGAACAACGTATGTTGTTATGAAGTTTGACCGATAAAGATCTTCATAGAATATGTAGGAGCCAATATGAACATCCAGGTTCCGCTATTGGTTATTGACCAGAAACGTGTCTCGGTCATGTCTACATAGTTCTCGAACCCGTAGGGTCCGCACGCTTAAGGTTTCGATGACAGTTATATTATGAGTTTATGAGTTTTGATGTACCGAAGGTTGTTCGGAGTCCCGGATGTGATCACAGACATCACGAGGAGTCTTGAAATGGTCGAGACATAAAGATCAATATATTGGACGACTATATTTGGACACCGGAAAGGTTCCGGGTGAGATTGGGACAATACCGGAGCTCCGGGAGGTTATCGGAACCCCCCGGGAAGTATATGGGCCTTATTGGGCCTTAGTGGAAAGGAGGGGAAAGGAGCAAGGGAGGGGGCACCCCCCCCAAGCCCAATCTGAATTGGGAGGGGGCCGGCCCCCCTTTCCTTCCTCCCTCCTTCCTCTTCCTTCCCTCTCCCTCTCCTAATAGGAAAGGGGGAAGTCCTACTCCCGGTGGGAGTTGGACTCCCCCTAGGGTGCGCCACCCCCCTTGGCCGGCCCCCTCCTCCACTCCTTTATATACGGGGGAGGGGGGCACCCCATAGATACAACAATTGATCTCTTGATCTCTTAGCCGTGTGCGGTGCCCCCCTCCACCATAGTCCTCCTCGATAATATTGTAGCGGTGCTTAAGCGAAGCCCTGCGAGGGTAGAACATCAAGATCTTCACCACGCCGTCGTGCTGGCGGAACTCTCCCTTGACACTCGGCTGGATCGGAGTTCGAGGGACGTCATCGAGCTGAACGTGTGCTTGAACTCGGAGGTGCAGTAGTTTCGGTGCTTGATCGGTCGGGCTGTGAAGACGTACGACTACATCAACCGCATTGTTCTAACGCTTCCGCTTTCGGTCTACGAGGGTACGTGGACAACACTCTTCCCTCTCGTTGCTATGCATCACCATGATCTTGCATGTGCGTAGGATATTTTTTGAAATTACTACGTTCCCCAACAGTGGCATCAGAGCCTGGTTTTATGCGTAGATGTTATATGCACGAGTAGAACACAAGTGAGTTGTGGGCGATACAAGTCATACTGCTTACCAGCATGTCATACTTTGGTTCGGCGGTATTGTTGGATGAAGTGGCCCGGAGCGACATTACGCGTACACTTACGCGAGACTGGTTCTCTCGACGTGCTTTGCACACAGGTGGCTGGCGGGTGTCAGTTTCTCCAACTTTAGTTGAACCGAGTGTGGCTACGCCCGGTCCTTGCGTAGGTTAAAACAACACTAACTTGACAAACTATAGTTGTGGTTTTGATGCGTAGGTAAGAACAGTTCTTGCTCAGCCCGTAGCAGCCACGTAAAATTTGCAACAACAAAGTAGAGGACGTCTAACTTGTTTTTTCAGGGCATGTTGTGATGTGATATGGTCAAGACATGATGCTATATTTTATTGTATGAGATGATCATGTTTTGTAACCGAGTTATCGGCAACTGGCAGGAGCCATATGCTTGTCGCTTTATTGTATGAAATGCAAGCGCCCTGTAATTGCTTTACTTTATCACTAAGCGGTAGCGATAGTCATAGAAGCAATATATGGCGAAACGACAATGATGCTACGATGGAGATCAAGGTGTCGCGCCGGTGACGATGGTGATCACGACGGTGCTTCGGAGATGGAGATCACAAGCACAAGATGATGATGGCCATATCATATCACTTATATTGATTGCATGTGATGTTTATCCTTTATGCATCTTATTTTGCTTTGATTGACGGTAGCATTATAAGATGATCTCTCACTAATTATCAAGAAGTGTTCTCCCTGAGTATGCACCATTGTGAAAGTTCTTCATGCTGAGACACCACGTGATGATCGGGTGTGATAGGCTCTATGTTCAAATACAACGGGTGCAAAAGTGTTGCACACGCAGAATACTTAGGTTAAACTTGACGAGCCTAGCATATACAGATATGGCCTCGGAACACGGACACCGAAAGGTCGAACGTGAATCATATAGTAGATATGATCAACATAGTGATGTTCACCATTGAAAACTACTCCATCTCACGTGATGATCGGACATGGTTTAGTTGATTTGGATCACGTGATCACTTAGATGACTACAGAGACGTCTGTCTAAGTGGGAGTTCTTTAGTAATATGATTAATTGAACTTAAATTTATCTTGAACTTAGTCCTGGTAGTATTTTGCAAATTATGTTGTAGATCAATAGCTCGCGTTGTTGCTTCCCTATGTTTATTTTGATATGTTCCTAGAGAAAACTGTGTTGAAAGATGTTAGTAGCAATGATGCGGATTGGATCTGTGATATGAGGATTGTCCTCATTGCTGCACAGAAGAGTTATGTCCTTGATGCACCGCTAGGTGACATACCTATTGCAGGAGCAGATGCAGACATTATGAACGTTCGGCTAGCTCAATATGATGACTACTTAATAGTTTAGTGCACCATGCTTAACGGCTTAGAATCGGGACTTCAAAGACGTTTTGAACATCATGGAACATATGAGATGTTCCAAGAGTTGAAGTTAATATTTCAAGCAAATACCCGAGTTAAGAGATATGAAGTCTCCAACAAGTTCTATAGCTAAAAGATGGAGGAGAATAGCTCAAGCAGTGAGCATGTACTCAGATTGTCTGGGTACTACAATCGCTTGAATCAAGTGGGAGTTAATCTTCTAGATAAGATAGTGATTGACAAAGTTCTCTAGTCACCATCACCAAGTTGCTAGAACTTCGTGAAGAACTATAGTATGCAAGGGATGACGAAAACAATTCCCGAGCTCTTTGTGATGTTGAAATCGACGAAGGTAGAAATCAAGAAAGAGCATCAAGTGTTGATGATTGACAAGAACACTAGTTTCAAGAAAAGGCAAAGGGAAAGAAAGGGAACTTCAAGTAGAATGACAAGCAAGTTGTCACTCCCGTGAAGAAGCCTAAAGCTGGACCAAAGCCTGAATTTGAGTGCTTCTACTACAAAGTAAATGATCACTGAAAGCGGAAATGCCCTGAATATTTGGTGGATAAGAAGGATGGCAAAGTGAACAAGGGCATATTTGATATACAGGTTATTGATGTGTGCCTTACTAGTGTTTATAGTAGCCCCTGAGTATTTGATACTTGTTGGGTTGCTAAGATTAGTAACTCGAAACAGGAGTTACATAATAAACTGAGACTAGTTGAGGGGAAGTGACGATGAGTGTTGGAAGTAGTTCCAAGATTGATATGATATTCATCACACACTCCCTATACTATCGGGATTAGTGTTAAACCTAAATAAATGTTATTTAGCATTTGCGTTGAGCATGAATATAATTTGATCATGTTTATTGCAATACGATTATTCATTTAAAGTCAAAGAATAATTGTTGTTTTGTTTACATGAATAAAACCTTCAATGGTCATACACCCAATGAAAATAGTTTATTGGATCTCGATCGTAGTGATACACATATTCATAATATTGATGCCAAAAGATGCAAAGTCAATAATGATAGTGCAACTTATTTGTGGCACTATCGTTTGGGTCATATCGGTGTAAAGCGCATGAAGAAACTCCATAAAGATGGATTTTCGGAATCACTTGGTTATGAATCATTTGATGCTTGCGAACCGTGCCTTTTGGGCAAGATGACTAAAACTCCGTTCTCCAGAACAATGGAACGAGCTACTGACTTGTTGGAAATAATACATACTGATGTATGCAGACCAATGAGTATTAAGGCTCGTGGCGGGTATCGTTATTTTCTGACCTTCACAGATGATTTGAGAAGATATGGGTATATCTACTTGATGAAACATAAGTCTGAAATAGTTGAAAGGTTCAAAGAATTTCAGAGTGAAGTGGAAAATCACCGTAACAAGAAAATAAAGTTTCTACGATCTGATCGTGGAGATGAATATTTGAGTTATGAGTTTGGTCTTCAATTAAAAAAAAGTGGAATAGTTTCACAGTTCATGCCACCTGGAACACCACAACATTATGGTGTGTCCGAACATCGTAACCGCACTTTATTGGATATGGTGCAATCTATGATGTCTCTTACTGATTTACCACTATCGTTTTGGGGTTATGCATTAGAGATAGCTGCATTCACGTTAAAAGGGCACCATCTAAATCCATTGTGACGACACCATATGAACTATGGTTTAGCAAGAAACCTAAGCTGTCGTTTCTTAAAGTTTGAGGTTGGGATGCTTAGGTGAAAAAGTTTCATCCTGATAAGCTCAAACCTAAATCGGAGAAGTGCATCTTCATAGAATACCCAAAAGTAACTGTTGGGTACACCTTCTATCACAGATCCGAAGGCAAGACATTCGTTGCCAAGAATGGACCCTTTCTAGAGAAGAAGTTTCTCTCGAAAGAAGTGAGTGGGAGAAAAGTAGAACTTGATAAGGTAATAGTACCTTCTCCCGAATTGGAAAACAGTTCATCACTGAAATCAGTTCCAGTGATTCCTACACCAATTAGTGAGGAAGCTAATGATGATGATCATGAAACTTCAGATCAAGTTACTATAGAACCTCGTAGGTCTTCCAGAGTACGGTCCACACCAGAGTGGTATGGTAATCCTGTTCTGAAAGTCATGTTACTAGGCCATGATAAACCTACGAACTATGAGGAAGCGATGATGAGCCCAGATTCCGCGAAATGGCTGGAGGCCATGAAATCTGAGATAGGATCCATGTATGAGAACAAAGTGTGGACTTTGGTGGACTTTCCCAATGATCGGCAAGCCATAAATAAATGGATCTTCAAGAGGAAGATAGACGTTGATAGTAGTGTTACTATCTACAAAGCTCGACTTGTCGCAAAAAGGTTTTCGACAAGTTCAAGGTGTTAACTACAATGAGATTTTCTCAACTGTAGCGATGCTTAAGTCTGTCCGAATCATGTTAGCAATTGCCATATTTTATGAAACCTGGCAAATGGATGTCAAAACTGCATTCCTTAATGGTTTTCTTAAAGAAGAGTTGTATATGATGCAACCAGAAGGTTTTGTCAATCCTAAAAGTGCTAACAAAATGTGCAAGCTCCAGCGATCCATCTATGGACTGGTGCAAGCATCTCGGAGTTGGAATATACGCTTTGATAAGTTGATCAAAGCATATAGTTTTATACGGACTTCAGTGAAGCCTCTATTTACAAGAAAGTGAGTGGGAGCACTACAACATTTCTGATAAGTATATGTGAATAACATATTGTTGATCGGAAATAATGTAGAATTTTTTTGGAAAGCATAAAAGGATACTTGAATAAGAGTTTCTCAATGAAACACCTCAGTGAAGCTGCTTACACATTGAGCATCAAGATCTATAGAGATAGATCAAGACGCTTGATAGGATTTTTCAATGAGTGCATACCTTAATAAGTTTTTGAAGTAGTTCAAAATGGATCAGTCAAAGAAGGAGTTCTTGCCTGTATTGCAAGGTGTGAAAGTTGAGTAAGACTCAAAACCCGACCATGGCAAAAAATAGAAAGAGAATGAAAAGTCATTCCCTATGCCTTAGTCATAGGTTCTATAAATTATGCTATGTTATGTACCTATTGTATACTTTGTTCTGAGTTTGGCAAGGGAGTACAATTTTGATCTAAGAGTAGATCACTGAACAACGGTCAAGAATATCCTTAGTGAGGACTAAGGAAATATTTCTCGATAATGGAAGTGATAAAAGGGCTCATCGTAAAAGGTTACAATGATGCAAGCTTTTACGCCAATCCAGATGACTCTAAGTCTCAATCTGGATACATATTGAAAGTGGGAGGAATTAGCTAGAGTAGCTTCGTACAGAGCATTGTAGACATAGAATATTTGCAAAATACATACGGCTCTGAATGTGATAGACCCGTTGACTAAACTTCTCTCATGAGTAAAACATGATCATACCTTAGTACTCTTTGGTTGTTAATCACATAGGGATGTGAACTAGATTATTGACTCTAGAAACCCTTTGGGTGTTGATCACATGACGATGTGAACTATGGGTATTAATCACATACATATGTGAATATTAGTGTTAAATCACATTGCGGTGTGAACTAGATTATTGACTCTAGTGCAAGTGGGAGACTGAAGGAAATATGCCCTAGAGGCAATATTTAAGTCATTATTTATTTCCTTATTTCATGATAAATGTTTATTATTCATGCTAGAATTGTATTAACCGGAAACTTGATACATGTGTGAATACATAGACAAACATAATGTCACTAGTATGCCTCTACTTGACTAGCTCATTGAATCAAAGATGGTTGTGTTTCCTAGCCATAGACATGAGTTGTCATTTGATTAACGGGATCACATCATTACGAGAATGATGTGATTGGCTTGACCCATTCTGTTAGCTTAGCACTTGATCGTTTAGTATGTTGCTATTGCTTTCTTCATGACTTATACATGTTCCTACAACTATGAGATTATGCAACTCCCGTTTACCGGAGGAACACTTTGTGTGCTACCATACGTCACAACGTAACTGGGTGATTATAAAAGAGCTCTACAGGTGTCTCCAAAGGTACATGTTGAGTGGCGTATTTCGAGATTAGGTTTTGTCACTCCGATTGTCGGAGAGGTATCTCTGGGCCCTCTCGGTAATGCACATCACTATAAGCCTTGCAAGCAATGTAACTAATGAGTTAGTTACGGAATGATGCATTACATAACGAGTAAAGAGACTTGCCGGTAACGAGATTGAACTAGGTATTGAGATACAGACGATAGAATCTCGGGCAAGTAACATACCGATGACAAAGGGAACAACGTATGTTGTTATGCGGTTTGACCGATAAAGATCTTCATAGAATATGTAGGAGCCAATATGAACATCCAGGTTCCTCTATTGGTTATTGACCGGAAACGTGTCTCAGTCATGTCTACATAGTTCTCGAACCTGTAGGGTCCGCATGCTTAAGGTTTCGATGACAGTTATATTATGAGTTTATGAGTTTTGATGTACCGAAGGTTGTTTGGAGTCCCGGATGTGTATCACGGACATGACGAGGAGTCTCGAAATGGTTGAGACATAAAGATCGATATACTGGACGACTATATTTGGACATCGGAAAGGTTCCGGGTGAGATTGGGACAATACCGGAGCTCCGGGAGGTTATCGGACCCCCCCGGGAGGTATATGGGCCTTATTGGGCCTTAGTGGAAAGGAGGGGAAAGGAGCAAGGGAGGGGGCGCCCCCCCAAGCCCAATCCGAATTGGGAGGGGGCCCGGTCCCCCCTTTCCTTCCTCCCTCCTTCCTCTTCCTTCCCTCTCCCTCTCCTAATAGGAAAGGGGGAAGTCCTACTCCCGGTGGGAGTTGGACTCCCCCCTAGGGCGCGCCACCCCCTTGGTCGGCCCCCTCCTCCACACCTTTATATACGGGGAGGGGGGCACCCCATAGACAGAACAACTGATCTCTTGATCTCTTAGCCGTGTGCGGTGCCCCCCTCCACCATAGTCCTCATCGATAATATTGTAGCGGTGCTTAGGCGAAGCCCTGCGACGGTAGAACATCAAGATCGTCACCACGCTGTCGTGCTGACGGAACTCTCCCTTGACACTCGGCTGGATCGGAGTTCGAGGGACGTCATCGAGCTGAACGTGTGCTAGAACTCGGAGGTGCCGTAGTTTCGGTGCTTGATTGGTCGGGCCGTGAAGACGTACGGCTACATCAACCGCGTTGTTCTAACGCTTCCGCTTTCGGTCTACGAGGGTACATGGACAACACTCTTCCCTCTCGTTGCTATGCATCACCATGATCTTGCGTGTGCGTAGGAATTTTTTTGAAATTACTACGTTCCCCAACAATTGTGCCTCCATACCGCTCCAAACGGATATTAGCATCCGCAAGGGTGTGAATTTCGGGATACATCATCGTCTTCGTGTGCCTCAGTTATCTCTTACCCAAGCCCTTTACTTATGCACTTTACTTTGTGATAGCCATAATATGACATGTTATATATCTTTCTATCACTTAGTTGTTTATCTTGCTTAGCATAAGTTGTTAGTGCACACAGGTGAGCCTAGTTGTTTTAGGTTTTGTGCTTGACAAATTAAACGCTAGTTTTATTCCACATTTGTTCAAGCCTAAACCGTAATTATTTTAAAGCGCCTATTCACCCCCCTCTAGGTGACATTCACGATCTTACAAACATATTATCCCTTTTCAGAAAAAAATGAGGACCATGTAAACAAACATTCTGCTAGCCTCAAACATTTTTTAGGCACTGATCATAGAACAATAGTTGTATGGTTAAATTTTCATTAATAATAAAAGTATGTACAAACAGAAAAAAGAAAATACAACTCAACCAATCCCACCTTTTGGCAACATGAGAAATTAAAGGTTAACTTTAATCCAGGCTTGCAGTCTTGCTACTTTGTTGTCTTCTGTGAGCCAGAATTTGGAGATCTCTTCTAAGCAATATTTTCCAGGAGGCCACACTGTGTGTGGTATTTTTGAACATTGCATTGTTTCTTTGAATCCATATATTCCATGAAGCCATAATTATGATGTCCAGGGCCAAATCAGGAGGGGGGGGGGCACCGCTAGTTGGATATATGTGTAAACTGAGTTGTTCCTCAATATCTGCGGAATCGAGGTCTCCCAACATTGAATAGAAAAAGGGCAGTTCCAAAACAAGTGAAAAGCAGTTTCCAAGGATTTAGTGTCACACATTCCACAATCATAATTGGGTAGCCACAAGGATTTTCTTTGTAGAAGCTCTCTTGAATTCAGTCTATCATGAAGGAGAAACCAGAAGAAAATCTTATATCAAAGGATTACTGAGCTCTTCCATAACAGGTTGAAGAGAGGTGGTGTAGGTGGTTTAACCCTCAAGGTTTTGTAAACCTTTGCAATAGAGGACTGAGAAGATCCCCAGATGTAAGACCATTTGTCTTTGGAGCCAGAAAACTGAATATTATTCATAAAGTTTTGGGAACCCTGGAACTGCTGGAAAGTTTGGGTGGAGAGTGGCCTATGGAATAGATCCTCTGGAGGGTTGATGTGCAATGCTTGCTCAATTGAGAATTGGTCATTCACAACAAAAGAATGAAGCTCAGGGAATCTATCAATGAATCTGTTACCATCCCAATTATCAAATAACAGAAGAACATAGTTCCCTTGCCCCATGCTGCAGGAAGAGATGGCTTTAAAATCAGGGATTAATTTGAGAATAAACTTCCACCAGAAGGAACCAACAGGTGTGACATGAGGAGGGGGTAGAAGTATAGTAGGAGCTCCACATAAGGTCCACCCAAGGGAGGTCAGAACTATTGAAAAAATTATGCAGATCTTTCATCAACAAAGCTTTGTTCTGAGTTTGCACATCAAGAACTCCAAGTCCACCAGCTTCCTTAGCAAGGCAAATTTTATCCCAAGAATATAAGAGAAGTACGTCTGTCGTCCATCCCATATTTCCTCCAAAAGCAATGTCTCAAGTATTTATTAATATGGCCAACAACTCCTATGGGGAGGTCTAAACTGCTCATGAAGGAAGTAGGTAGGCTAGTGAAAGCAGATTTCACAAGAATGAGTTTCTCTCCCTAGGAAAGCATTGTGGAGCAACCAGCAAGTCTAGATCCAATCCTTTTCAAAATCTTCAACCTTGGGTTTAGAAATGCCAAGAGGAAGTCCAAGGTAAGTAAAGGGAAAACTACTGTGGGCACAACCTAAAATAGCTGAGAGTTGCTTGATGTTATGAGCAGGTACATTCATGGGAACCATCATGGATTTGTTGTAGTTGACCCTGAGACCTGTGTAAACCCGAAAATGCATCAATATGTTCTGAACTTGTTGAATTTGCAAGGGACATGCATGCAAGATAATAATGGTGTCATCTGCATACTGGATTATAAGGAAATCTCTGTTATTCTTAGTGATAATGGGCAAACCTATCAAATTGTTGTCCAAAGCTTCATTGAAAATGGATTGGAGCAAATCAGTAGTGAGGACAAAAATGAGTGCGGAAAAGAGGTCTCCTTGTGGGTAAACAAAATAATGAGGAAATTGTGTAACTCATATTGAAACAAGTCGTAGCATGCACCTATTATCTGGATATAGAAGAAAGTCCCAGGTAAGATGTTCATCAAGTAATTCAGCAGTCTCTTAATTAAAGAGAAGATATTATTAATCAGAGAGACGCCTCAGCCATCAGGATTCATTTCAGTACGTCGAGTTACGTACAAGGTACACGCTAGTATTACGGCAGTAGTATATCTTACGGTACAAAAAGGTAGTAATTCGAAGACATTATTACTTGAGCAAACCATGCATCGAGCAATTCATTCGAGCACAAACAATTCGGTGTATCTGGCAATGTCCGTGCATGCATGAAATCAGCTCTCAGGGTTTACACAGGTCTCAGGGTCCGTGATATTATCTTGCAAAGAGAGATAGGTAAAGCAGCTTATGCGGTGAGCTCCTCCTCCTTGTGGGTCTCGATGACGATGTCGGACTTGGGGTAGGCGTGGCAGGTGAGCACCCACCCTGCCTCCATCTGGTCGTCGTCGAGGAAGCTCTGGTCGGACTGGTCGATCTCGCCGGACACCAACTTGCCGGCGCAGGAGGAGCAGGAGCCGGCGCGGCAGGAGTAGGGCAGGTCGATCCCCTCCTCCTCGGCCTGGTCGAGGATGTAGACGTCATCGGGGACCTCCAGCTCCACCTCGCCCTCGGGCGTCACCAGCTTCACCTTGTACGTCGCCTGGGCGCGGAGCCTGGCTCCCCGCACCTGCTTGGCGGCGGCGAGGCTGAGGGCCGCGGGCGCGAGGGCCACGCGGGGCGCCGGTGGCGCCACGGCGCGCAGGGAGAAGGGCGCGCGGAGGCTCAGTGCGGCGGCCATTGCTAGCTACCTAGCCGGAGCTAAGATGCTCTAGGTGTGGCTGAGGAGGTGGAGAGGATAGGCGAGCGAGCTAGGGGATGGAGGAGTGAGGGGGGCGGGAATAAGTAAGGGATTGGAGGGCGGGTGCCATGTGGAGGGAAGGGAGTGGGCGTCTTATCTTCGCTTGGATGGGCGGGGCGACGAGGATCACACGCTGCTCATCTCGTCGTCTTCGAGGGGCGTGTGGCCGGCGACATCCATCCGGGACATAAGTGGTCACCAGAGCCGGGTGACGTCGAGCGAGGCCAAATGAATAGCCATGGAAGATTCACGAAACTTTAATTGGTTGGAGCTGCGTGAGTCGCTCCATGTGTGTGGCTACTAGCTAGGAACCAGTATTACTTCTTTTGAGGTGGCAATGTGGTAGCTCCCTGTAACTTGTTTGAACGAAAAATGTAACAGTAACATCATCATTGATGTTCCACCTATCAAGGACGGCATACGAAAATTAGTCATAGTCTCTAAAACAAGCTTATTGAAATCATTAGTCCTCTAAAATGGTTTTGTCATAAATCATCGAAACCAATAGGGTATCTTGGGGATGCACTTTCAAACTATTAATCAGCACTGCCAACTACCGAACGGGACCCGCCACTACGACTCCATGTCATCATGCTGACTTCCACCTCCGAACATGCCCCACGGTGAACCCTAGTCATGGCTCGGTTTGTCGGCGAGGAGGTCCTATGGTCGTCCGCATCGCCTCCCACGGCTCCTCTGACCTAGAGAGAGCCCCTTCGCGTAGCTTCCCTTGCCTTCTCGTGCTCATGTGCCATCTTTTCCATGTCTCCGACGCCGACGAGATGGTAGATGACATCCTTGAGTGTGAGTTCTTATTGTATATGGCATTGAGACTATTCTTTTTAGCCAAACTAGTGAACACTCGTTTCTGCTCCGGTGCACCCCCCCTGGGCTGAACGCAAGGGGGAGAAACACAAGGACAGCCAGGATTAACCAAAAACGGTTCGAAACGAGGGGCACGATCGTCTTTTTTGCCCGTGTGTATAGCTGTCGAGGAGTCCTGTGGGGCCCGTACGACCCGATTAGTTCATATGCCCGACCGTATGGTCGTATTCGTATACGCCCGGGTGTTTCGTTTTCGCATGCAACCGCCCGCGCGTGGGGCAGCACGTGTCCATGGGAACATGTCAAAACTGTCCCATCATATAAATGAGGAGGGGAACCACCTCCGGCCGCATCGCCCACCATTTCCCCCGCCGCATCGTCTCCCTCTCCTCTCCCTCTCCTCGTCCGCCTTGTTGTCTCCCTCTCCCCCACCGCATCCTCTCCATCACCTCCATCACCATGGAGGACGCAGGAAGCGAGCGCCCCGATTGGGGCGCAAATCTGGTGGCGCAGGTGTAGCAGGTCGCGGCGCCCGCAGCGGTGAAGGGAGGTGCCGGCGTCCAAGGCGGTGCAGCAGATGCTGCAGATCTGGAGAAGGTGGAGGCGGGCAGGAGCGGCGCAGTCCAGCCAGATGCGCCCGCTCTGGCGAGCTCCGGCGAGGCGCAAAAGGTGGAGAAGGTGGAGGCGTGCTCTAGCGAGGCGCACAAGGTGGAGAAGGTGGACGCCGGCTCTAGCGAGGAGCAGGTGGAGCAGAAGGTAATTCATTATCCATTTTCGTTGTAGTTTTTAGATTCTAGGGTTTGGCCAAAAGTTTCTTGGGTTAGATTAGTTGGATGGAGGGTTTTCTCAGCATTAGGGTTTTCTCATTTCTGTATATGATTCTGGCAAGAATGGTGGAGCACATATGATTATTAGATTAGGTTAGAAGTAGTCGGATTGAGGGATGGTTTTTTTCAGATGCTTATTAGATTAGTAGTTGAAATTTTGCTTCTTAGATTTTAGTTAGTATGAGGTTTAACACCTTATTTATGAGGGAATTTAAGAACAGATAGACCAAATATCATTATTAGATCTGTGGTTCAATGCTGCAAACATATATGATTATTATATTAGATCTGTGGTTCAATGTTGCACAGATTGGAGTTTTGTATGTCATATGCCCAAATGGAATGCATTAATTTTGATGTGCCTATGAATTGATTTAGATGATACTTGATTCATCTATAGTATAACTTTTTGTTGTTTAGGTAAGTAATGCAATTTTAGATGTTAGCTGGAGATGTATGCATTTATAGTTGAAGTGGTATCTAAGTAACTACTGCATTATGTTAATATATGTAGGAGCTTTGCTGCATTATCCCAAAAAATGCTTAGGTACATTTAAATTATTCTTTTATGCAGGTTTCCTGTAATTAGAAAGTTTTCCAGAATATGCAGTTATATTAGCTATGTTGTTCAGATTGTGTGCATGGAAATGGAAAATGCAAGTATGATCATAGTTAGGATAGGTTGATCAATGTGTCATGTGTGCATATTAAAATTTGCAGTTGGCTTGTGTAACTAGTACTAATGAGTGTAATTTTATAGTGAGGTGGATGGTTCTGCGGAGAAGAAGAGGAAGCTGGACATGACTGACTTCAAAGACCCATATGCCGAAGGCTATGGCGACGACGAAGTCTTTGAGGTAAGCCCACCCTGAAAATTTAGATTGTTCATTTAGTTCATATGACATGTTGTCATATACAGTGGAGAATATATGATGGAAACAGAGGGTGGGCTCAAAACTTAGACACTAATGTAAATTAAGAGTTTTATTTTACAATATAGGTTTATTAGGTATAAATTTCAAATCATGGATGTAATTATGTAGAGTTGAGAATGTAAGATGGAAATAGAGGCTGGGCTCAAAACTTAGATAGTAGTGTAAATTAAGATTTGTATTTAAAGTATAGGTTCATTAACTTAAATTTGTAATCATGGATGTAATTATAGACTATAGAGTCTATGATGTAAACAGAGGCTGGGCTCAAAACCTAGACAATCCTGTCCATACGACGTGTTTCTGCTATCTAGTTTCATTTGGGAACCTGTGAGGTTTCTATCTTCTCTGTCCTGCCAGATGGTAGAGGAAGCAAAGGACTAAGACCAACTAGCTAGTTGGGTGACATGTGGTAATTAAGGTCAGATGATGTTTGCTTCATCCACAACTCTGGCATGTATATGAACCTGATGCCTTAAGTGATTTGCTTGCATGGCTGAAGGCCTATACATATATAGTAGTCCATTTATAGCACAATTGTATGGTAGGCTGAAGCCTATATTGTATTATCGGCACTAGTTTTATATAAGTAATAATGGAATTCATTCATGTGTGCATTATGAATCTGGAGATGAGGTGGACCACACCAACATCGAATCATCCATAGAGAAGGAGGTGCAGAAGATCAGGGACAAGGGTCTTTCTTGCTACTACAAGGGGAAGAAGTTCATATGCCCCTACTGCATGAAGCCAAAGCCCAAGGATGGGCTCTATGAGCATCTTTTGGATCATGCACAGGCTTCATCGGTCAGCAGGGACGACCCTAAGATCAGGGCGCAGCATGCTGCCCTTGCGAAGGTCTTGTATCCAGTGTAGTTGCCCTACATCATGCCGGTCATCAGAAGCTGGAAGCCCTACTCATCATCAGTAGATTTGATGATGTTTTACTTTTGGAAAGCTGCATCTGGGTGTGCACTATTGGGAACTAGCTCTACTAATCTAGTATATATATTAATGTAACGTAGTATGTGTCTGAACTGGATCTGTTGTGAACTGGATGGTACTTGTGGTGGTAATCTAGAATGCTATCTATATTTGTGTGGCCTTAAATTTATTTGTGGTGAATGCTACCTTCTGTTTAGATGTTGTTTCAATGTGTAGTTTACGAGTTCCGATGGTGCAATGATCACAAATGCTGCTTCAGTGTTGCTTCACACATGCTGCAACACTTATCCATGCTGTGGGCAAGTGCAACATGTTGTGCCCATGTGCAAATCCTACCAAATTAAGAATCTGCCAATGTTCCAAATTAGCTGTGTCATGAATTATGGTACATGGGGTTTAGTAAAGTTATTGATAATTCTTCATCCTCACACATTCCATCAATGCATCATTTGAATAAGCAAAAAGATCAAATATTCCATCATTTCAACAACTCTTGCAATAACAGAGCAAATATTCCATCATCAAAGTGTGAAGGAAATAAAATGTAAATCTAGAAGAGTAATGTAATACTAGATAAAAATTGTGTGTGCCAAAAAAGAATTTGAAATAAGATGTACTATATTTTTTAATAAAGTTATATTATCCTACTTATTAGAATTTTGAAAATGTCACTTATTTATAAGAAAAGAAAATATAAATATTTAAAAAGTTGTGTTCGATAAAAATACCTTTTGAATTCATAGGGAGTAATTAAAAAGTAGGTAATTTATATGTTATTTTTTGAGGGGTCAGGTAAATTTTATGTAAACAAAAGGAAAACCATGGGCCATCCTAGCCATCTATACCCACGCATGGTCCAACACGCGGGTTAGGCCGGCCTGTGAAAGCCCATCTAATCTGGCCTATCGCATGGGCGCACTAGGGCAGAGCATCCGGTGGTGAGAGTTTAGTCCCACCTCGCCAAGCAAGAGGTGGTCGCACCAGCTTATATACTCGGCTGCCAGTAGCTTAGCACAAGCCTCTCTCACCCAAACAACATCTGATTGATACCTCTCTGCCTTGTGGGCCCTACTAGCAGTAGAAGTTCGTGCATGACGGGCATGTATCCTGGCCCAAAAATGATGGGTTTCTAGTCATATGCAGGCCCTCTGTGTTGAAATCTACTGCTAGTAAGGGCGCATATTTTTCCCATCTGTCACATATTTTTCATCCCAAATTAATTACTATTATTTTCCATCTGTCACATGTTACTTCATCCCAAATCAATTACTACTATTTTGTTATAAAGTACACTTGTCTTATTTACATAGGTTGCAAACTTAATTACATGGAGTTGTGGTTTTCATAAATTTGCATCATTCAATTTTCTATTTTAAAAATAACATAAAATATTGAAATATGACAAATTTTCATGGTGACCTACATGTGCCAAACATGGCTATGAAAGAAAATTAAAAAAAACTATTTTACAATGCCCCCTTCAGGTATAGACCGATGTTTTGATCAGTCAGTCTAGAGGGCAGTATAAATTCAAAACAAAATCAAAAAAATATGAAACCTTGGAAACCTAGTTTTGTTTGTGCAAGAGATCATGTGTGCAAAAATTGAGGTGATTTAGAGGTGGTCGAAAAAATCACCGCATTACGGAGGGACCATTTGGTCTAACTTAAGCCAGTTTTTGAACAAAGGTGATTCTTATGACCACCTCCAAATCACCCCAAATTTCTTTTACATGGTGACCTACATGTGCCAAACATGGCTATAAAAGAAATTTAAAAAAAAGTATTTTACAATGACCCCTTGAGGTATAGACCGATGTTTTGATCAATCAGTCTAGAGGGCAGTATAAATTCAAAAAAAATATGAAACCTTGGAAACCTAGCTGTGTTTGTGCAAGAGATCATGTGTGCAAAAATTGAGGTGATTTAGAGGTGGTCGAAAAAATCACCGCATTACGAAGGGACCATTTGGTCTTAACTTAAGTTAGTTTTTGAACAAAGGTGATTTTTCCCACCACTTCCAAATCACCTCAATTTTCTTTTGTAGGCATGATCTCCATGATATAAATAGAAAGAATATGAAAGATTTCCTTTTTATAATTTTTTACAATTTATAGTGGCTCCGTGAAGCCGAGTGTTTCTAACTGGCATTGGACAGGGCATAAAAAATTCAAAAAAAATCAAAAAATTGTGAAACCTTTCTATGTTTGAGTAGGAGATCATGTTTGCAATTTTTGAGGTGATTTGGAGGAGGTCAAAAAAATGACTTTGGGCATCCTCACATGGTGGCAATGTTTGGTCCAATTTTTTTTAAAATTTAGTCAAATTTCTATTTTAATTAAAATAGAAAAATTGAATGATTCAAACTTGTGTGCAAAATTTGACATGTGACATATGCAAAAAATTAAATAAAAAATAAAAAATGCCTGCCTACCAACAACATAAAATGGTGGGTTTTTCTTTTTTTTTTACGGGGAAAATGGTGTGTTTTTCGGTACCAAGTCTATACTCTAGACCCCAAGTGTGCTGGTTTTCGGTAAATAAACCAAAGGAGTGAAAAAAATTAATTATTACCACACATAATTACATCTTCTATATCTAAATAACTAGCCCCCACTAACCTATTTCTCTTAACATGCAAGTATGCCACCTCATCATTCAACATGCATGGAGAAAGGTCCACCACAACATGCAATCAATAAATTCCCGTAACAACATATACATGTTCCACGTAACCAATTCTCTATGAATATATTGCAAAACATTCCCGCAACAACGTGCGGGGTATCTTCTAGTTTTTTACGATAATACAACTCGAGTGGACAACACAAAACATGCCATCATTACAAAGGCTAAAATGCTATCCATTTTCCATGATTAAAGTCCTTAGTGACCGCCTCCTATTTAGTCCATATATGCTACAAGCGCTATCTCAAGGTCCTGGCCTCTTGCAATAGTATATATCATGTATACAGTAGCACATTGTAAACACCTCACTACTACATCACTGGATTCATCCGTACATAACTCTAGCAAGTGTTTTACTCTTCTTCGTCCACCATGTTTCTACACATGATAACAGATAGGAAAAGCTAATGAATGACAAGTTAAAAATAATTATAACCTACAATGCATACATAAACTTACTTCTTATTTAGTTTGCATTTCTTGCTGCGTTTAGTGTGCCCTAGCAATTTGCAAGCGCCGCACCTGATTCTGAGTTCATAGTATGAAAGTGGCATACTTAGTTGCACCTTTCGTTGATACTTTAATAGGATCTTGAACTTCAACTATGTTGCCTTCACCATTGTCTACATATTCAATTGCACATCTACTGAGATCAGCCGTTTTCCTTCTCAAATTTTCCTTTAGCTGATCATACGCATGGATCTTAGCTATCACGACCTTCAAACTCTCCTGTAACTGATCCCATAAAGCTGGGTGTTTGCATGCCGCATGCATAGCTTTTGAAGCCAACACACTGACCTGGATATATTTCATTCTTTCACCTGCCCCAGTCTAACCAAATCCCAACAGATCGCTTGTGCGCCTCGCGGGCAGTCCCAACCTTGCTTCTTTCGTGAATCGAACAAGAACTAAACTCTTTGGTATTTCAGATATATTCAAGTACTTCAGTACATGGAATATGTGCTTGCAAGGTAGACCCTTTCAAATCATTCTTCTGCAGTTGCACCTTATAGTTTTTGCGGAATTTACTGGTGTATACTCCACCCAAAAACGGCTCTTTCGGTTATTCTTCCAGGCCACGATGTACTGCTGTGATCCGTCTCCGAGCTTTATTTCTACAAACTCCATGCCGCCAATTTTTCTAAGATCATCTTGCAACATATAGAAGTTTGCTGGAGTGAAGACATGAGAAGTAGCTATCTCAAGTTCCCTCGAGCTAGTAACTGGCACCGGTAAACTCTGTGAGGCCGTGCAGTCATCTCGCGCCTCGTTCTCACGAATACGTACAACGGCGTTCTCATAGTGCAAAATCATATCCATCAGGGTCATTTCACCGTGTAGGTGGAGGTAAAGGCATGAGTTTAGACTTTCACTCCTCTGGTTGCTTTTCATGCCAAGACAAGACCCCTCTGTCAGATAAGTTGCGACCCACAGTCTCCTCTTCTTATACATCCATCTCAACCATGTTACCATTTTTTCCGACTGCCATCTTTTGGAAAACGCGTGCCATATCTTCTCAAACATGGTTGTGGACGTGCTGTAGTACAAAAGAGTTCGTAACTCCTTCAAGGACTTATGACTTGAATCTTCATATTTTTTCTATATGCCACGTACATATGCAGTGCCACATGTCTGGCAAGCCTTCACAAATTGCCTTGATCTGAAGGAAATATGCAATAGAGGCAATAATAAAGTTATTATTTATTTCCTTAATTCATGATAAATTTTTATTATTCATGCTAGAATTGTATTAGCCGGAAACTTAATACATGTGTGAATACATACACAAAACATATAGTCCCTAGTATGCCTCTACTAGACTAGCTCGTTAATCAAAGATGGTTATGTTTCCTAACCATAGACATGTGTTGTCATTTGATCAACGGGATCACATCATTAGGAGAATGATGTGATGGACATGACCCATCCGTTAGCTTAGCATTATGATAGTGTTAGTTTTATTGCTACTGCTTTCTTCATGACTTATACAAGTTCCTCGGACTATGAGATTATGCAACTCCCGAATGCCGGAGGAACACTTTGTGTGCTACTAAACGTCACAACATGAAAGGGTGATTATAAAGGTGCTCTACAGGTGTCTCCGAAGGTGTTTGTTGGGTTGGCATAGATCGAGATTAGGATTTGTCACTCCGTGTTTCGGAGAGGTATCTCTGGGCCCTCTCGGTAATACTCATCATAAGCCTTGCAAGCATTGTAACTAATGAGTTAGTTGCATGATGAATTATTATGGAATGAGTAAAGAGACTTGCTAGTAACGAGATTGAACTAGGTATTGAGATACGGACGACTGAATCTCGGGCAAGTAACATACCGATGACAAAGGGAACAACGTATGTTGTTATGCGGTTTGACCGATAAAGATATCCGTAGAATATGTAGGAACCAATATGAGCATCCAGGTTCCGCTATTGGTTATTGACCGGAGATGTGTCTCGGTCATGTCTACATAGTTCTCGAACCCGTAGGGTCTGCACGCTTAACGTTCGATGATGATTGGTATTATGAGTTTATGTGTTTTGATGTACCGAAGGTAGTTCGGAGTCCCGGATGTGATCACGGACATGACGAGGAGTCTGGAAATGGTCGAGACATAAAGATCGATATATTGGAAGCCTATGTTTGGACATCGGAACGGTTCCGGGTGAGTTCGGGCATATATCGGAGTACCGGGAGGTTAACGGAACCCCCCGGGAAGTATATGGGCCTTATTGGGCCATAGTGGGAGAGAGGAGAAGGGAGCCTAGGATGGGGCGCCCCTCCCAGCCCAATCCGAATTGGGTGGGGGGACGACCCCCTTTCCTTCCTCCTTCCTTCCCCTTCCTTCCTCTCCTAGTCCAACTAGGGAAAGGGGGGGGGGATCCTACTCCTAGTGGGAGTAGGACTCCTCCAGGGCGCGCCATAGAGGGCCGGCGCTCCCCCCTCCTCCACTCCTTTATATACGGGGGAGGGGGGCACCCCATAGACACACAAGTTGACATTGTTTAGCCGTGTGCGATGCCCCCCTCCACAGTTACACACCTCGGTCATATCGTCGTAGTGCTTAGGCGAAGCCCTGCGCTGGTAACTTCATCATCACCGTCACCACACCGTCGTGCTGATGAAACACTCCCTCAGCCTCAACTGGATCAAGAGTACAAGGGACGTCCTCGAGCTGAACGTGTGCTGAATGCGGAGGTGCCGTACATTCGGTGCTTGGATCAGTTGGATCGTGAAGACGTTCGACTACATCAACCGCGTTAACTAAACGCTTCCGCTTTCGGTCTACGAGTACAAGGACACACTCTCCCCTCTCATTGCTATGCATCACCTAGATAGATCTTGCATGATCGTAGGATTTTTTTTGAAATTACCGCATTCCCCAATAGTGGTATCAGAGCCAGGTCTATGCGTAGATGTTATATGCACGAGTAGAACACAAAGAGTTGTGGGCAATAATAGTCATACTGCTTACCAGCATGTCATACTTTGATTCAGCAATATTGTTGGATGAAGCGGCTCAGACCGACATTACACGTACGCTTACACGAGACTGGTTCTACCGATGTGCTTTGCACATAGGTGGCTGGTGAGTGTCTGTTTCTCCAACTTTAGTTGAATCGAGTGTGGCTACGCCCAATCCTTGTTGAAGGTTAAAATAACACACTTGACGAAAAATCGTTGTGGTTTTGATGCGTAGGTAAGAACGGTTCTTGCTAGAAGCCTGTAGCAGCCACGTAAAACTTGCAACAACAAAGTAGAGGACGTCTAACTTGTTTTTGCAGGGCTTGCTGTGATGTGATATGGTCAAGCATGATGTGATATAAATTGTTGTATGAGATGATCATGTTTTGTAACAAAGTTATCGGCAACTGGCAGGAGCCATATGGTTGTTGCTTTTATTGTATGCAATGCAATCGCCATGTAATTGTTTTACTTTATCACTAAGCGATAGCGATATTCGTAGTAACAATAGGTGGCGAAACAACAACGATGCTACGATGGAGATCAATGTGTCGCGCCGGTGATGTTTGAGATCATGACGATGCTTCGGTGATGGAGATCATGAGCACAAGATGATCATGGCCATATCATGTCACATATTTTGATTGCATGTGATGTTTATCCTTTATGCATCTTATTTCGCTTAGAACGTCGGTAGCATTATAAGATGATCCCTTACTAAATTTCAAGGTACAAGTGTTCTCCCTGAGTATGCACCGTCACTACAGTTCGTCATGCCGAGACACCACATGATGATCGGGTGTGATAAGCTCTACGTTCACATATAACGGGTGCAAGCCAGTTTTGCACACGCAGAATACTCGGGTTAAACTTGACGAGCCTAGCATATGCAGATATGGCCGCGGAACACTGAGACCGAAAGGTCGAGCGTGAATCATATAGTAGATATGATCAACATAGTGATGTTCACCATTGAAAACTACTCCATCTCACGTGATGATCGGACATGGTTTAGTTCATTTGGATCACGTGATCACTTAGAAGATTAGAGGGATGTCTATCTAAGTGGGAGTTTTTAAGTAATATGATTAATTGAACTTTAATTTATCATGAACTTAGTACCTGATAGTATTTTGCATGTCTATGTTGTTGTAGATCAATGGCCCATGGTACCGTTCCTTTGAATTTTAATGCATTCCTAGAGAAAGCTAAGTTGAAAGATGATGGCAGCAACTACACGGACTGGGTCCGTAACTTGAGGATTATCCTCATTGCTGCACAGAAGAATTACGTCCTGGAAGCACCGTTAGGTGTACCACCCCTGCCCGCGACTGTAGACATTGTGAATGCCTGGCAGACGTGTGTTGATCACTACTCGATAGTTCAGTGTGCCATGCTTTACGGCTTAGAACCGGGACTTCAACGACATTTTGAACGTCATGGGGCATATGAAATATTCCAGGAGTTGTGGTTAATATTTCAAGCAAATGCCCGGATTGAGAGATATGAAGTCTCCAATAAGTTCTACAGCTGTAAAATGCAGGAGAATATTTCTGTCAGTGAACACATACTCAGAATGTCTGGGTACCACAACCACTTGACTCAACTGGGAGTTAATCTTCCTGATGATAGTGTCATTGACAGAGTTCTTTAATCACTGCCACCAAGCTACAAAAACTTCGTGATGAACTATAATATGCAAGGGATGAACAAGACGATTCCCGAGCTCTTCGCAATGCTAAAAGCTGCGGTAGAAATAAAAAAGGAGCATCAAGTGTTGATGGTCAATAAGACCACTAGTTTCAAGAAAAAGGGCAAAGGGAAGAAAGGGAACTTCAAGAAGAATGGCAAAAAGGTTGCTGCTCAAGAGAAGAAACCCAAGTCTGGACCTAAGCCTGAAACTGAGTGCTTCTACTTCAAAGGGACTGGTCACTGGAAGTGGAACTGCCCCAAGTATTTGGCGGATAGAAAGGATGGCAAAGTGAAAGGTATATTTGATATACATGTTATTGATGTGTACTTAACTAATGCTCGCAGTAGCGCCTGGGTATTTGATATTGGTTCTGTTGCTCATATTTGCAACTTGAAACAGGGGCTACGGATTAAGCGAAGATTGGCTAAGGACGAGGTGACGATGCACATGGGAAATGGTTCCAAATTCGATGTGATCGCGGTCGGCATGCTACCTCTACATCTACCTTCAGGATTAGTTTTAGAGGTGAATAATTGTTATTTGGTGCCAGTGTTGAGCATGAACATTATATCTGGATCTTGTTTGATGCGAGACGGTTATTCATTTAAATCAGAGAATAATGGTTGTTCTATTTATATGAGTAGTATCTTTTATGGTCACGCACCCTTGCTGAGTGGTCTACTTTTATTGAATCTCGATAGTAGTGATACACATATTCATAGTGTTGAAGCCAAAAGATTGAAGTTTAATAATGATAGTGCAACTTATTTGTGGCACTGTTGTTTGGGTCATATCGGTGTAAAGCGCATGAAGAAACTCCATACTGATGGACTTTTGGAATCACTTGATTATGAATCACTTGGTGCTTGCGAACCGTGCCTTATGGGCAAGATGACTAAAACTCCGTTCTCCGGAACAATGGAACGAGCTATTGACTTATTGGAAATAATACATACCAATGTATGTGGTCCAATGAGTGTTTATGCTCGTGGTGGGTATCGTTATTTTCTTACCTTCACAGATGATTTGAGCAGATATGGTTATATCTACTTAATGAAGCATAAGTCCGAAACATTTGAAAAGTTCAAAGAATTTCATATTGAAGTGGAAAATCATCATAACAAGAAAATAAAGTTTCTACAATCTGATCGTGGAGGAGAATATTTGAGTTACCAATTTGGTCTTCATTTGAAACAACATGGGATAGTTTCACAATTAACACCACCTGGAACACCACAGCGAAATGGTGTGTCCGAACGTCATAACCGTACTTTATAAGATATGGTGCGATCTATGATGTCTCTTATTGATTTACCGCTATCGTTTTGGGGTTTTGCTCTAGAGACGGCTGCATTCACTTTAAATAGGGAACCATCAAAATCCGTTGAGATGACGCCTTATGAACTGTGGTTTGGCAAGAAACCAAAGTTGTCGTTTCTTAAAGTTTGGGGATGTGATGCTTATGTGAAAAAACTTCAACTTGATAAGCTCGAACCCAAATTGGAGAAGTGCGCCTTCATAGGATACCCAAAGGAAACTGTTGGGTACACCTTCTATCACAGATCTGAAGGCAAAATCTTTGTTGCTAAGAATAGATCCTTTCTAGGGAAGGAGTTTCTCTCGAAAGAAGTGAGTGGGAGGAAAGTAGAACTTGATGAGGTAACTGTACCTTCTCCCTTATTGGGAAGTAGTTCATCACAAAAATCAGTTCCAGTGATTCCTACACCAATTAGTGAGGAAGCTAATGATGATGATCATGAAGCTTCAGATCAAGTTACTACCGAACCTCGTAGGTCTTCCAGAGTAAGATCCACACCAGAGTGGTATGGTAATCCTGTTCTAGAAGTCATGTTACTAGACCATGATGAACCTACGCACTATGAGGAAGCGATGATGATCCCAGATTCCGCGAAATGGCTTGAGGCCATGAAATTTGAGATGGGATCCATGTATGAGAACAAAGTGTGGACTTTGGTGGACTTGCCCAATGATCGGCAAGACATAGAAAATAAATGGATCTTTAAGAAGAAGACCGACGCAGACGGTAATGTTACTGTTTACAAAGCTCGACTTGTTGCGAAAGGTTTTCGACAAGTTCAAGGAGTTGACTACAATGAGACTTTCTCACCCGTAGCGATGCCTAAGTCTTTCTGAATCATGTTAGCAATTGCTGCATTTTATGATTATGAAATTTGGCAAATGGATGTCAAAACAACATTCCTGAATGGATTTCTGGAAGAAGAGTTGTATATGATGCAACCGGAAGGTTTTGTCGATCCAAAGGGTGCTAACAAAGTGTGCAAGCTCCAGCGATCCATTTATGGACTGATGCAAGCCTCTCGGAGTTGGAATAAACGTTTTGATAGTGTGATCAAATCATATGGTTTTATACAGACTTTTGGAGAAGCTTGTATTTACAAGAAAGTGAGTGGGAGCTCTGTAGCATTTATAATCTTATATGTAGATGACATATTGTTGATTGGAAATGATATAGAATTTCTAGATAGCATAAAGGGATACTTGAATAATAGTTTTTCTATGAAAGACCTTGGAGAAGCTGCTTACATATTGGGCATCAAGATCTATAGAGATAGATCAAGACGCTTAATTGAACTTTCACAAAGCACATACATTGATAAAGTTTTGAATAAGATCAAAAGGGATCAATCAAAGAAAGGGTTCTTGCTTGTGTTACAAGGTGTGAAATTGAGTTAGACTCAAGGCCCAACCACCGCAAGAGATAGAGAGAATGTGAAAGTCATTCCCTATGCTTCAGCCATAGGTTCTATCATGTATGCAATGTTGTGTACTAGACCTGATGTATGTCTTGCTATAAGCATATCAGGGAGGTACCAAAGTAATCCCGGAGTGGAGCACTAGACAACGGTCAAGAACATCCTGAAATACCTCAAAAGGACTAAGGATATATTTCTTGTTTATGGAGGTGAAAAAGAGCTCGTCGTAAACGGTTACGTCGATGCAAGCTTTGACACTGATCCAGATGACTCTAAGTTGCAAACCAGATACATATTTTTATTGAATGGAGGAGCTGTTAGTTGGTGCAGTTCGAAGCAGATCATCGTGGAGGGATCTACGTGTGAAGCGGAGTACATTGCTGCTTCAGAAGCAGCGAATGAAGGAGTTTGGATGAAGGAGTTCATATCCGATCTAGGTGTCATACCTAGTGCATCGGGTCCAATGAAAATCTTTTGTGACAGTATTGGTGCAATTGCCTTGGCAAAGGAATCCAGATTTCACAAGAGAACCAAGCACATCAAGAGACGCTTCAATTCCATCCGTCATCAAGTGTCAGAAGGGGACATAGAGATTTGCAAGATACACACGGATCTGAATGTTGCATACCTGTTGACTAAGCCTCTCTCACGAGCAAAACATGATCAGCACCAAAGCTCCATGGGTGTTAGAATCATTACTATGTAATCTAGATTATTGACTCTAGTGCAAGTGGGAGACTGAAGGAAATATGCCCTAGAGGCAAAAATAAAGTTACTATTTATTTCCTCAATTCATGATAAATGTTTATTATTCATGCTAGAATTGTACGAACCGGAAACTTTGTACATGTGTGAATACATAGAAAAAACATATAGTCCCTAGTATGCCTCTACTAGACTAGCTTGTTAATCAAAGATGGTTATGATTCCTAACCATAGACATGTGTTGTCATTTGATGAATGGGATCACATCATTAGGAGAATGATGTGATGGACATGACCCATCCGTTAGCTTAGCATTATGATCATGTTAGTTTCATTGCTACTGCTTTCTTCATGACTTATACAAGTTCCTCGGACTATGAGATTATGCAACTCCTGAATGACGGAGGAACACTTTGTGTGCTACCAAACGTCACAACATAAAAGGGTGATTATAAAGGTGCTCTACAGGTGTCTCCGGAGGTGTTTGTTGGGTTTGCATAGATCGAGATTAGGATTTGTCACTCTGTGTTTCGGAGAGGTATCTCTGGGCCCTCTCGGTAATACTCATCATAAGCCTTGCAAGCATTGTAACTAATGAGTTAGTTGCAGGATGAAGTATTATGGAACGAGTAAAGAAACTTGCCAGTAACGAGATTGAACTAGGTATTGAGATACCGATGATCGAATCTCGGGCAAGTAACATACCGATGACAAAGGGAACAATGTATGTTGTTATGCGGTTTGACCGATAAAGATCTTCGTAGAATATGTAGGAACCAATATGAGCATCCAGGTTCCGCTATTGGTTATTGACCGGAGACTTGTCTCGGTCATGTCTACATAGTTCTCGAAATCGTAGGGTCCGCACGCTTAACGTTCGATGACGATTGGTATTATGAGTTTATGTGTTTTGATGTACTGAAGGTAGTTCGGAGTCCCGGATGTGATCACGGACATGACGAGGAGTCTCGAAATGGTCGAGACATAACGATCGATATATTGGAGCCTATGTTTGGACATCAGAATGGTTTCGGGTGAGTTCGGGCATATACTGGAGTACCAGGAGGTTATCGGAACCCCCCGGGAAGTATATGGGCCATAGTGGGCCATAGTGGGAGAGAGGAGAAGGGAGCCTAGGAGGGGGCGCCCCCCCAAGCCTAATCCGAATTGGGTGGGGGGGCCGGCCCCCCCTTCCTTCCTCCTTCCTCCCCCTTCCTTCCTTTCCTAGTCCAACTAGGGAAAGGGGGGAATCCTACTCCCAGTGGGAGTAGGACTCCTCCAGGGTGCGCCATAGAGGGCCGGCCCTCCCCCTCCTCCACTCCTTTATATATGGGGGAGGGGGGCACCCCATAGACACACAAGTTGACATTGTTTAGCCGTGTGCGGTGCCCCCCTCCACAGTTACACACCTCGGTCATATCGTCGTAGTGCTTAGGCGAAGCCCTGCGCCGGTAACTTCATCATCACCGTCACCACGACGTCGTGCTGATGAAACTCTCCCTCAGCCTCAATTGGATCAAGAGTACGAGGGACGTCCCCGAGCTAAACGTGTGCTGAACACGGAGGTGCCGTATGTTCGGTGCTTGGATTGGTTGGATCGCAAATACGTTCGACTACATCAACCACATTAACTAAACGCTTTCGCTTTCGGTCTACGAGGGTACATGGACACACTCTCCCCTCCTGTTGCTATGCATCACCTAGATAGATCTTGCGTGATCGTAGGATTTTTTTTGATATTACGGCATTCCCCAACATGATCATCGCAATGTCGGCGCCCGTGATTACACACTTCGACAGCTTTTGACACATGGACCACAAAAAAGTCTGCAGCAGCCACACATATGTCTGTCCGGTCTTGTCTGAAACTATGGCACAACCAAAAACAGTGGTCTTCCGGTGATTTTTAATACAAACAAAAGGTATGAATGGCATACCATAGCGGTTCATCTTGTACGTGCTCTCAAATACAAGCACGTCGCCGAAATCCTCATAGTCATGACGAGACTGGGAGTCACACTAGAACATTCTATTAATATGTCCTTCCTTATCTAGCTTGTGAAGGAAATATGCCCTAGAGGCAATAATAAAGTTGCTATTTATCTTTCCTTATATCATGATAAATGTTTATTATTCAGGCTAGAATTGTATTAATCGGAAACTTAGTACATGTGTGAATACATAGACAAACATAATGTCACTAGTATGCCTCTACTTGACTAGCTCGTTGAATCAAAGATGGTTAAGTTTCCTAGCCATAGACATGAGTTGTCATTTGATTAACGGGATCACATCATTAGAGAATAATGTGATTGACTTGACCCATTCCATTAGCTTAGCACTAGATCATTTAGTATGTTGCTATTGCTTTCTTCATGACTTATACATGTTCCTCAAACTATGAGATTATGCAACTCCCGAATACCGGAGGAACACTTTGTGTGCTACCAAACGTCACAACGTAACTGGGTGATTATAAAGGTGCTCTACAGGTGTCTCCGGTGGTGTTTGTTGAGTTGGCATAGATCGAGATTAGGATTTGTCACTCCGAATGTCAGAGAGGTATCTCTGGGCCTTCTCGGTAATGCACATCACTATAAGCCTGGCAAGCAATGTGAGTAATGAGTTAGTTGCGAGAGGATGCATTACGGAACGAGTAAAGAGACTTGCCGGTAACGAGATTGAACTAGGTATTGAGATACCAACGATCAAATCTCGGGCAAGTAACATATCGATGACAGAGGGAACAATGTATGTTGTTATGCGGTTTGACCGATAAAGATCTTCGTAGAATATATGGGAGCCAATATGAGCATCCAGGTTCTGCTATTGGTTATTGATCGGAGATGAGTCTTGGTCATGTCTACATAGTTCTCGAACCCGTAGGGTCCGCACGCTTAACGTTCGATGACGATTTGTATTATGAGTTATGTGATTTGATGTACCAAAGGTAGTTCGGAGTCCCAGATGAGATCATGGACATGACAAGGAGTCTCGAAATGTTCGAGAAGTAAAGATCGATATATTGGAAGGCTATATTCGGACATCGGAAAGGTTCTGAGTGGTTCGGCTATTTATCGGAGTACCGGAGAGTTACAGGAATTCGCCGGGGAGTATATGGGCCTTATTGGGCTTTAAGGGAGAGAGAGAGGGTAGGCCCCCCAAGGCCTAGTCCGAATTGGACTAGGGGGAGGGGCGGCGCCCCCTCCTTCCTTCTCTTCTCTCTTCCCTTTCCTGCTCTCCTACTCCTACTACTTGGAAGGGAAGAATCCTACTCCCGGTGGGAGTAGGACTCCCCAGGGCGCGCCATAGTAGAGGGCCGGCCCTCCCGCTCCTCCACTCCTTTATATACGAGGTAGGGGGGCACCCCATAGACACACAAGTTGATCATTGATCTTTAGCCATGTGCGGTGCCCCCCTCCACCATAATCCACCTCGGTCATATCATAGCGGTGCTTAGGCGAAGCCCTGAGTCGGTAGCTTCATCAACACCGTCATCACGCTGTCGTGCTGATGGAACTCTCCCTGGAAGCTCTACTAGATCATGAGTTCATGGGACATCACCGAGCTGAACGTGTGCAGATCGTGGAGGTACTAGGATCGGTCGATCGTGAAGACGTACGACTACATCAACCGCGTTGTCATAACGCTTCCGCTTACGGTCTACCAGGGTACATGGACGACACTCTCCCCTCTTGTTGCTATGCATCATCATGATCTTGCGTGTGTGTAGGATTTTTTTTGAAATTACTACGTTCCCCAGCAGTGGCATCCAAGCCAGGTTTATGCGTAGATGTTATATGCATGAGTAGAACACAAGTGAGTTGTGGGTGATAATAGTCATACTGCTTACAAGCATGTCATACTTTGATTCGGTGGTATTGTTGGATGAAGTGGTCCGGACCGACATTACGCGTACGCTTACGCAAGACTGGTTCTACCGATGTGCTTCGCACACAGGTGGCTGGCGGGTGTCAGTTTCTCCAACTTTAGTTGAATTGAGTGTGGCTACGCCCGGTCCTTGTTGAATGTTAAAACAACACTAACTTGACAAAATATTGTTGTGGTGTTGATGCGTAGGTAAGAACGGTTCTTGCTCAGCCCGTAGCAGCCACGTAAAACTTGCAACAACAAAGTAGAGGATGTCTAACTTGTTTTTGCAGGGCATGTTGTGATGTGATATGGTCAAGACGTGATGAAATATAAATTGTTGTATGAGATGATCATGTTTTGTTCAAGTTATCGGCAACTGGCAGGAGCCTTATGGTTGTCTCTTTATTGCATAAGATGCAAGTGCCATATGATTGCTTTACTTTATCGCTATGCGATAGCAATAGTTGCAAACGAAATGGTTGGCAAGACGACCATATGATGACACATTTATAAAGATCAAGATGATGGAGATCATGGTGTCATGCCAGTGACAATGGAGATCATAACGGTAGTTTGCAGATGGAGATCAAAGGCACAAGATGATGATGGCCATATCATGTCACATATTTTGATTGCATATGATGTTTATCTTTTATACATCTTATTTTGCTTAGTTCGGCGGTAGCTTTATAAGATGATCTCTCACTAAATGTCAAGGTACAAGTGTTCTCCCTGAGTATGCACCGTTGCCAAAGTTCGTCATGCTGAGACACCACATGATGATCCGGTGTGATAAGCTCTACGTTCACATACAACGGGTGCAAGCCAGTTTTGCACACGCAGAAATACTCGGGTTAAACTTGACGAGCCTAGCATATGCAGATATGGCCTCAGAACACTGAGACCGAAAGGTCGAGCGTGAATCATATAGTAGATATGATCAACATAGTGATGTTCACCATTGAAAACTACTCCATTTCACATGATGATCGGACATGATTTAGTTGATTTGGATCACGTGATCACTTAGATGATTAGAGGGATGCCTATCTAAGTGGGAGTTCTTAAGTAATATGATTAATTGAACTTTAATTTATCATGAACTTAGTCCTGATAGTATTTTGCAAATAATGTTGTAGATCAATAGCTCGCCTTGTTGCTTCCCTATGTTTTTATATGTGTTCCTAGAGAAAACTAAGTTGAAAGATGATAGTAGCAATGATGCAGACTGTGTCCGCGATCTGAGGTTTATCCTCATTGCTGCACAGAAGAATTATGCCCTTGATGCACCGCTAGGTGATAGACCTATTGCAGGAGCAGATGCAGACATTATGAATGTTTGGCTAGCTCAATATAATGACTACTTGATAGTTTAGTGCACCATGCTTAACGGCTTAGAATCGGGACTTCAAAGACGTTTTGAATGTCATGGACCATAGGAGATGTTCCAGGAGTTGAAGTTAATATTTCAAGCAAATACCCGAGTTGAGAGATATGAAGTCTCCAACAAGTTCTATAGCTAAAAGATGGAGGAGAATAGCTCAAGCAGTGAGCATGTGCTCAGATTGTCTGGGTACTACAATCACTTGAATCAAGTGGGAGTTAATCTTCCAGATAAGATAGTGATTGACAGAGTTCTCTAGTCACCACTACCAAGTTAGTAGAACTTCGTGATGAACTATATTATGCAAGGGATGACAAAAATGATTCCCGAGTTTTTCATGATGATGAAATCGATGAAGGTAGAAATCAAGAAAGAGCATCATGTGTTGATGATTAACAAGACCACTAGTTTCAAGAAAAGGGCAAAGGGAAAGAAAGGGAACATCATGTAGAATGGCAAGCAAGTTGTCACTTCCGTGAAGAAGCCCAAAGCTAGACTAAAGCCTAAAACTGAGTGCTTCTACTGCAAAGGAAATGGTCATTGGAAGCGGAAATGCCCTGAATATTTGGTGGATAAGAAGGATGGCAAAGTGAACAAGGGTATATTTGATATACAAGTTATTGATGTGTACCTTACTAGTGTTTATAGTAGCCCCTGGGTATTTGATACTTGTTCGGTTGCTAAAAAAATAGTAACTCGAAACAGGAGTTACAGAATAAACAGAGACAAGTTGAGGGTGAAGTGACGATGTGTGTTGGAAGTGGTTCCAAGATTGATATGATCATCATCGAACACTCCCTATACTTTCGGGATTAGTGTTAAACCTAAATAAATGTTATTTGGAGTTTGCGTTGAGCATGAATATGATTTGATCATGTTTATTGCAATATGGTTATTCATTTAAAGTGAGAGAATAATTGTTGTTCTGTTTACATGAATAAAACCTTCGATGGTCATACACCAATGAAAATAGTTTGTCGGATCTCGATTGTAGTGATACACATATTCATAATATTGATACCAAAAGATGCAAAGTTGGTATTGATAGTGCAACTTATTTGTGGCACTGCCATTTGGGTCATATCGGTGTAAAGCGCATGAAGAAACTTCATAAATATGGACTTTTGGAATCACTTGGTTATGAATCATTTGATGCTTGAGCATCGTGCCTTTTGGGCAAGATGACTAAAACACCGTTCTCCAGAACAATGGAACGAGCTACTGACTTGTTAGAAATAATACATACCGATGTATGCGGTCCAATGAGTGTTGATGCTCATGGCGGGTATCGTTATTTTCTGACCTTCACAGATGATTTGAGGAGATATGAGTATATCTACTTAATGAAGCACAAGTCTGAAACATTTGAAAAGTTCAAAGAATTTCAGAGTGAAGTGGAGAATCATCGTAACAAGAAAATAAAGTTTCTACAATCTGATCGTAGAGGAGAATATTTGAGTTACAAGTTTGGCCTTCATTTAAAAACAATGTGGAATAGTTTCACAGCTCACGACACATGGAACACCACAGCGTAATGGTGTGTCCGAATGTCATAACCACACTTTATTGGATATGGTGCGATCTATGATGTATCTTACAGATTTACCACTATCATTTTTGGGTTATGCATTAGGGACATCTACATTCACTTTAAATAGGGCACCATCAAAATCCGTTGAGACGACGCCTTGGTTTGGCAAGAAACCAAAGTTGTCGTTTCTTAAAGTTTGGGGCTGCAATGCTTATGTGAAAAAAATTCAACCTGATAAGCTCGAACCCAAATCAGAGAAGTGCATCCTCATAGAATACCCAAAGGAAACTGTTGGGTACACCTTCTATCACAGATCCGAAGGCAAGATATTCGTTGCTAAGATGGATCCTTTCTAGAGATGGAGTTTCTCTCAAAAGAAGTGAGTGGGAGGAAAGTAGAGCTTGATAAGGTAATTGTACCATCTCCTGAATTGGAAAGTAGTTCATCATAGAAATCAGTTCCAGTGATTCCTACACCAATTAGTGAGGAAGCTAATGATGATGATCATGAAACTTCAGATTAAGTTACTACAGAACCTCGTAGGTCTTCTAGAGTACGGTCCGCACTAGAGTGGTACGGTAATCCTGTTCTGGAAGTCATGTTACTAGACCATGATGAACCTATGAACTATGAGGAAGCGATGATGAGCCCAGATTCCGCGAAATGGTTTGGAGCCATGAAATCTGAGATGGGATCCATGTATAAGAAAAAAGTGTGGACTTTGGTGAACTTGCCCGATGATCGGCAAGCCATAGAATATAAATGGATCTTCAAGAGGAAGACGGACGTTGATAGTAGTGTTACTATCTACAAAGCTCAACTTGTCATAAAAGGTTTTTCAACAAGTTCAAGGTGTTGACTACAATGAGATTTTCTCAACTGTAGTGAAGCTTAAATCCCTCCGAAGCATGTTAGCAATTGCCACATTTTATGAAATATGGCAAATGGAAGTCAAAATTGCATTCCTTAATGGATTTATTAAAGAAGAGTTGTATATGATGCAACCAGAAGGTTTTGTCAATCCTAAAGGTGCTAACAAAGTGTGCAAGCTCCAGTGATCCATCTATGGACTGGTGCAAGCATCTCGGAGTTGGAATATACGCTTTGATGAGTTGATCAAAGCATATAGTTTTATACAGACTTGCGGTGAATCCTGTATTTACAGGAAAATGAGTGGGAGCACTATAGCCTTTCTGATAAGTATATGTGAATGACATGTTGTTGATCAGAAATAATGTAGAATTTTTTGGAAGGCATAAAGGAGTGTTTGAAAGGAGTTTTTCAAAGAAAGACCTCGATGAAGCTGCTTACACATTGAGCATTAAGACCTATAGAGATAGATCAAGACGCTTGATAAGATTTTTCTATGAGTACATACCTTGATAAGATTTTGAAGTGGTTCAAAATGGAACAGTCAAAGAAGGAGTTCTTGCCTGTGTTGCGAGGTGTGAAGTTGAGTAAGACTCAAAACCTGACCATGGCAAAAAATAGAAATAGAATGAAAAGTCATTCCCTATGCCTCAGTCATAGGTTCTATAAAGTATGCCATGCTGTGTACCGGACCTATTGTATACCTTGCTCTGAGTTTGGCAAGGGAGTACAATTTTGATCTAGGAGTAGATCACTGGACGGCGGTCCAGAATATCCTTAGTAAGGACTAAGGAAATGTTTCTCGATTATGGAGGTGATAAAAGAGTTCGTTGTAAAGAGTTACATCAGAGCAAGCTTTTACACCGATCCAGATGACTCTAAGTCTCAACCTGGATACATATTGAAATTGGGAGCAATTAGCTAGAGTAGCTCCGTGCAGAGCATTGTAGACATAGAATATTTGCAAAATACATAAGGCTCTGAATGTGACAGACCCGTTGACTAATCTTCTCTCACGAGCAAAACATGATCATACCTTAGTAATCTTTGGGTGTTAATCACATAGAGATGTGAACTAGATTATTGACTTTAGTAAACCCTTCGGGTGTTGGTCACATGACGATGTGAACTATGGGTGTTAATCACATACAGATGTGAATATTGGTGTTAAATCACATGGTGATGTGAACTAGATTATTGACTCTAGTGCAAGTGGGAGACTGAAGGAAATATGCCCTAGAGGCAATAATAAAGTTGTTATTTATATTTCATTATATCATGATAAATGTTTATTATTCATGCTAGAATTGTATTAATCGGAAACTTAGTACATGTGTGAATACATAGACAAACATAATGTCACTAGTATGCCTCTACTCGACTAGCTAGTTGAATCAAAGATGGTTAAGTTTCCTAGCCATAGACATGAGTTGTCATTTGATTAACGGGATCACATCATTAGAGAATGATGTGATTGACTTGACCCATTCCGTTAGCTTAGCACTTGATCGTTTAGTATGTTGCTATTGCTTTCTTCATGACTTATACATGTTCCTCGGACTATGATATTATGCAACTCTCGAATACCGGGGGAACACTTTGTGTGCTACCAAACGTCACAACGTAACTGGGTGATTATAAAGGTGCTCTAAAGGTGTCTCCGATGGTGTTTGTTGAGTTGGCATAGATCGAGATTAGGATTTGTCAGTCCGAATGTCGAAGAGGTATCTCTAGGCCCTCTCGTTAATGCACATCACTATAAGCCTTGCAAGCAATGTGACTAATGAGGTAGTTGCGAGATGATGCATTACGGAACGAGTAAAGAGACTTGCCGGTAACGAGATTGAACTAGGTATTGAGATACCGACGATCGAATCTTAGGCAAGTAACATACCGATGACAAAGGGAACAATGTATGTTGTTATGCGGTTTGACCGATAAAGATCTTCGTAGAATACATGGGAGCCAATATGAGCATCCAGGTTCCGCTATTGGTTATTGACCGGAGATGAGTCTCGGTCATGTCTACATAGTTCTCGAACCCGTAGGGTCCGCACGCTTAACGTCCGATGATGATTTGTATTACGAGTTATGTGATTTGATGCACCAAAGGTAGTTCGGAGTCCCGGATGAGATCATGGACATGACGACGAGTCTTGAAATGTTTGAGACGTAAATATCGATATATTGGAAGGCTATATTCAGACATTGGAAAGGTTCTGAGTGGTTCGGGTATTTATCGGAGTACGAGAGAGTTACGGAAATTCGCCGGGGAGTATATGGGCCTCATTGGGCTTTAAGGGAGAGAGAGGGCAGGCCGCCCCCCCCCCCGCCCCCAAGGCCTAGTCCGAATTGGACTAGGGGGAGGGGCGGCGCGGAAAACCCTATTGGACGCCCGCTGCGGCAAAGTGTCGGGACGCCGCACAGGTCTCGACCGAGGCGGGCCAGCCCATTTAAAAGACAAGCGTGCGTTGTATCGATCCTGGTTTTAGGAACCTTCTAGAAATTTCCAGTCGGTTTTCCCGGTTTTGGGAACCTTCTAGAAGGTTCCTGAACCAGATTTTTTCTGTTTCTGTTTCGTTTTTCTTCTGTTTCCTTTTCTTTTCCATTATTTTTAGTTTTTCCTTTTTATTTTCCTTTCCCTTTGCTATTTTCATTCATTTTTCACTTTTTCTTTTCTTTTAGCTCCTTTTTTATTTTATTTTCATTTTCAAGTTTATTTTTCTTTTTTCAACCTATTTTCAGAAATTTAAAAATGTTTCCTTTTTTAGATTTTGTATATATTTTTAAAATGTTCCTATTTTGCAATATTTTTACAAAATTCCAGAAGAATTAGGATTTCAAATATTTGTTCGCTTCTTATAAAAAATGTTCCAAAAATTTCTATATAGAATTTGAAAATTTAAAAGTTTCACGTTTAAAAAAAATCAGAAAATGTTCCTAGTTGCAAAATTTGTTCACAAATTTAAAAAATGTTCATGTTTTTGAATATATATTTATAAATTCAAAAAGTGTTCAGGAATTTCAATAAATGTTCCTACTTTCCAAAAATAATCACAATTTTAGAAATGTTCATGTTTTGAAAATACAATGTGCAAATTCAAAAAATGTTCGGGAATTTCAACAAATGTTCCCGCTTTCAAATTTTTCTCAACAATTTAAAAAAATTCTTGTTTTGAAAATGTGTGGAACCCATTTAAAAAATTTGTTCAAAAAGTTAAAAAAATGTACATATTGCCTAACAATTTTTTAAAGTGTACCTACTTTCAAATTTTGTGCACAAGGAAACATGAACATTTGTCGCAAATTCAAAGAAATGTTCCAGCTTTCCAAATTTGTAAAAAATATTCATGTTCTCAAATTTTGTTCACAAATTCCAAAAAAGGTCGTATTTTGGAAAATTTGTTCACAATTTCAAAAAATGTTCATGTTTTATAGAAAATGTTTGCATCTTTTTTAAAATTGTTCGTAATTTCAAAGAATGTACTGTTTTTCTATTTTTTTCCTTTTTCATTTCTGTTGAGATTCCGAAAAATTCTGCTTGTTCATAAAATGTTTGATTTTTTAAATTTTGTTCGCAATTTTGAAAATTTGACTTTAAAAATATATTTTCCTTAAAAAAAGGAAATTCATGTTCAAAATTTCAATAAAGTTAAATCTGCTGCTGCTTTTTTTAGGGTAAATCTGCTGCTTATAGTTCGTACTGAAGGGGCTGCCATTTTAGACGTAGATACGCTAGAGTTACAGTGGCTAGCGACCATGATCAGTAGTAGTGGGCGAATGTTCAAATTTTGGCCACTGTTGGTCGTTTCTTCATGTGTTGCGCTGTCTTTCTAGCACAAGAGCTATTGTATCGCAGCAGCTCGCACAACACGTAGAAAACTAGGAAGTCGGTGGTTCGAATCGCGGCGGCAACGCTCTTAGTTTTTGTCGCTTTTCCATTTTCCAGCACGCTAACGTCAAATGGGCCGGCCCAGGCGAGCCACCCCTGTGCGAAGTGTCAACTTTTTGACGCAAAGAGAGCCCCATAGGATCTCCCGGGCGCCGTCCCCTCCTTCCTTCTCTTCTCTCTTCCCTTTCCTTCTCTCCTACTCCTACTACTTGGAAGGGGGAATCGTACTCCCGATGGGAGTAGGACTCCCCAGGGCGCGCCATAGTAGAGGGCCGACCCTCCCCCTCCTCCACTCCTTTATATACGGGGGAGGGGGGCACCCCATAGACACACAAGTTGATCATTGATCTTTAGCCGTGTGCGGTGCCCCCCTCCACCATAATCCACCTCGATCATATCTTAGCGGTGCTTAGGCGAAGCCCTGCATCGGTAGCTTCATCAAGACCGTCATCACGCCGTCGTGCTGACGGAACTCTCCCTCGATGCTCTACTAGATCGTGAGTTCGTGGGACGTCACCGAGTTGAACGTGTGCAGATCGCGGAGGTGTCATACATTCGGTACTAGGATCGGTCGATCGTGAAGACGTACGACTACATCAACCGCGTTGTCATAATGCTTCCGCTTACGGTCTACGAGGGTACATAGACGACACTCTCCCCTCTCGTTGCTATGCATCACCATGATCTTGCGTTTGCGTAGGATTTTTTTTGAAATTACTACGTTCCCCAACAGCTTGTACTCGAAAAAGATGCTAGGATCCCTCACTTTCCTACTGGCCATGATGCCTATGGCTGTGGCAGCATCACCTTTCGAAATCAGCTTCCTCTTCTCCCAGGAGCAAAGGTTGTATATATTACGCCTGGTAAAACCAACACTGCCATACCATAAATGTTTGCCGAGGAAGGAATCCATAATGTCGTGAATTCTAATCCCTGCAGCTCCCATGGACAATATCTCAGCTTTCTGGTACTCTTTGATTTTTCTATGGGACCAAAGAAAAGGTACCTCATCCGGTCTTGCCATCATATGGCTATGCTTTTCTTCAAAACTTTCAACATACCAAACCCCACGCTTTTGGTCAAGCTTGATGGTCAGGTGTGCTTCGCAGTTGCAGCGTGTCTCGGTTTTGAGCCTACGGCTGTTTCCTTCCTCGGATAGCAACTTGCTGTCACGTTTCCCTTCTCTGGAACAAAAAAACCACCTATAACGCATATGATGTAACTCGGTTTTGCTATAACTGACCTTGCCTTTTCTAATGTTGAAACCATTTTCTCTAGCATAGCTGTTGTAGAAATCAAACGCAACATCATGAGACATAAAAGTCATTTGTATTATCTGCATGAACATATCCCTCTTAGCATCTGCACTAGCAATATCTTGGACATTCTTTTTCCCCTCATCTTTTGTCACCTACACAATCAAAACATAGCCATGAAAACAGTTTTCTATGGTTCACTGGTGCAGAGACCTGCTATACAAACGATTTTTAACCCCTTTCCGCGACGGCTCTTAGAACCATCGCCAAGTGAGTGTGGGCGATAGGGGGTCCTTCCCACACGACCCAGAAACCGTCGGGGATATGCCCTCCTGGCACAAAAATGAGCTCGTGTGTGATCTGGCGAGGCATTGAAACCCAATCGTTTCCATTCGTATGTACATCCCACACGCCGAATCCTAGAAAACCATTTCCATTCGTATGTTTAGCACACATAGTTTTTGGCGTGGAAACGTTTGTGCAAGGTGGCCTAACGCAAATAGTTCTCTGCTGGAAGCCGTGTGTGATTGTTAATTGATCGAACACGCCTACTTTCTAGGATCCGTGTGGGTTGTTTGAGTTCATCGCCCACGGTGCTGTCTGAGTATCTGTCTGCAATAGAAAACCCCAATAAGCAGGGTAATTAGCCTATTATTGATAATCCATGTAGTAATCAAATTGATATTTCTTACAAAACACACCAGATATTTCATATCCGTATGACGGCAACCAAGATTTCATAATTGAATTACATCAGATAGCTTCGGCACTCAGTTACGCCATTACACAACATCACCAAGTTTCACATGAAACATCGAAAACCTTTGGGAAGTAGCATCATACATGGTAAATAGACAGATGAATCTCATCTGGGAAACTGCAGAAGCGGAAGGCAAATATTTAGCCTTCAGTGATGTTGAATGTCCTTGCAACTTTAGGCCAGTGGCTATGGATAATTGCCCGCCCAACCTTCGTCCTCTTCAGGAAGACTTAATATTGTACCATGTGTGTTGAATGAATACCTTCCTCGCCTCTTGACCATGTAGGTGGTTTGAGAGGTAATCATCGGTGAACTGCTTTGAAAAGTACCAAAAACTAAGATATGCATAGACCGTGGTTATAAATTTTGAAATGGCGCAAGGGGTAAAAACAAGGTAAAAGAGTTAGTACCATCCTATAGTTGACTGATGTCTTCTTCATTGTGCAAACAAAGATCTTGCTGTTATTCATCGCAAGTTTCTTCATCCTAACAATCTTTCTGAGTTTATTGACTTGACTGATATTCATGGACATCTCATTTCCCGATATGCAAACTGGGTCGAACAGTGGGTCTAAGCCTCTGACAGCAGGACCTACATGTGCAAGACCAAATTGTAAGAAACCTAAATATTAGAATGATTCCTGCAACTGCACAATAATGTGCTATTAGCAAAAGGACCATGCATGAGCATACCTCGATGGTAAACCAGAGTGTCTCCCATTGTTCCGCTGCAACACACATAAGGAAGATCTTGATCAGGTTAACTGAGAGTTGTCATACTGTCAGTAGAATATGTATTGAGTACAGCCAAATTTGATTTATTTCACATGCATAACAATACAAAATTGTACCCACAACAAATGAAAATCAAATTGAAGAATTGAACCAAACAGTTAAATGGACAGCAGACCAAATGAACCAAAACTGTTAACTGAGCACGACATTGCAGAATAGAAACATGTACTAGAAGATAAGATAGTTAACAAAACAAAGAATGCTTGAGAACAGTACTACGAAATGTAGCAATTGTTGGGCTAAACTGTTAACTGGACATTACATTTCAGAGGACCAAACTGTTAACTGAACATCACATTTCAGAGGACTAAACTTTTAACTGAACATCAGATTGCATATTAACATTACAGAGGACAAATCACTAGAAGGCACTGGCGGTGGCCTTGAGAAAATAGCATGAAATCTGTTTTATAGTAGACAACCGCGTGGCGGTGTCGATGGTGGCCTCGAAGACGAGGTGCTCCTCCAAGATCTGGCGGTTGGCATGCATAGCAGCCATAGTGACCTCGTGCATGCGTGCGGCCGTGATTTGCTTCTCCACTGCCAAATGCTACTGATTTCCATGTTATACTGCGTGCAAAATAGCTATGGGTGGCGCTTAAGTGGAGGAGGGAAGTGATTTCGACGGAATGTGTCACACCGTCGGTCGGGGCATGTGGGACGGGGAAGTAGGAGGATGCACTAAAAAAAGACACATCTGTAACATTTTGGGCCGAACAAAAAAAATTCTGTCATACTTATGACACTTCTATGACGATAACTGTGACAAAACCCGGTATCATCATAGATGTGGTAGGCTCCTACTTCTATGACAAAAAATCATGACAGAAAATGGGCTTTTCGTCCTGGGCAGGCCGGAGACACAGCTGCATGACATTCTTTGGGCCGCCCATGATGGAAAAAACCATGGTAGAAGCGAGGGCGAGGAAAATATCGGGGAGTTCCCGGTTACGGTGGGTGGTCGGGGGCTGAACGAAGCTCGTTTCTCTCGTACATGTACGCGCGTGGGTGCGAGGCATTGGGCTCTAACTGAACCCGAGCAAGGCGTCGCCTAACTGAACCCAAGTGATTGCACTGCGGGCTACGTGTTACTGAACCTGAGCGATCGAGCGATTCCTCCGCTACTGCTGCTAACTGAAGCCGATTGATGCTGCCTCTGGATGAACAATGAGCGTTGTTGGGGGGTGGGTGGATGAACAGTGAGCGTTGCTGGGGGGTTTGGATGAACAGTTCGCGGTGGGGGTGGATGAACAAGACCCTGTGGTGTTGCCTCTGGACGAACAGGACCCCGATCGATCGAGCCTATTGGGGCTGGATGAACAGGACCTCGTGGAGGGCTGGATGAACATGACGACCCCGTGGAGGGCTGGTTGAACAGTAGCCGGTGGAGGGCTGGATGAACAGTAGCCTGTGGAGGGGTGGTTGAGCAGGAACCCGTGGAGAGGGCTGGTTGAACAATAGCCGGTGGCGTAGCGCGCGGTGGAGGCTGGATGAACAGGAGCCCGTGGATAAACAGTCACATGTGGAGGCTGGAGGAGGTCGACGGTGGATGAACAGTAACCCGTGGAGGCTGGAGGAGGTCGACGGTGGAGATGAACAGTATCCCGTGGAGTCCCATTTTGCGGTATGCCACACCCCTCCTGGTGAACAGGACCCCTGTTTTGACCGTAGCGCTCCAACACAAGTTCGTTTCCTCCGTTTTACGGTACGCCACACCCCTCCCGATCAACAGGACCCCGTTTCGACCGTAGGAGGTCCAACAGAAGTCTGTTTCCTCCATTTTGCGGTACGCCAGACCCCTCCCAATGAACAGGATCCCGTTTCGACCGTGGCCGGTCGAACACAAGGCCATTTCCTCCGTTGTGCGGTACGCCAGGCCTCATTTCCATCGGCTGTTCCGTCCAAGCCCTCCCAATGAACACGACGACGCATTCCGTTCCGACCAGCCCGTGTGCTCCCCATGAACATGATGACGACGATGTTTCTCCGTTCCGACCCAGCCATGTACACGAGCCCTGGCCGTACGTATGCGCGAGTAGGCATTCGAGACCCTGCCCGTATGTACGTACATTGTTGGGGATATAACTACTAGGTATGACCCACCAGAGGGAGCTGGGTTATACCTATAAGCATTCTTGAAGACTAAAGCTCAAGGTTGAAGACGGCGGTTTAGTAAAGGCCCAAAGGCCCAGGGGCGACTTAAGGCCCGTAGTGTTAAACCGCCTTATTCATGTAACTTGTACTGTAAGGCATAAATGTTAAGAGACCGAGCCGGATACAAACTATAAGCCGACCGGGACTCTATAGAGCTGCCGGGCGTCAACCTCAGTATATAAAGGGATGACCCGGCGGCGGTTCAAGACATGAAACAACAACTCAAGAGCTAGGTCAAGCGATTCTGCTTCCTGGTTATCGAGACATACATAATCCCAATCACAACTAGACATAGGATTTTACCTTCATCGTAAGGGGCCGAACTAGTATAAACCTCTTGTGTCTCTTGTCCTGATTAACCCCTTCAAGCTTCCTAGCTGTGATGGCTCCACGACTAAGTCCTTTCGCTAGGGCATCTGACGTGGCAATTCCACCACAGTTGGCGCCCACCGTGGGGCCAGCGCATGGTGGATTTGAGTTCTTGAAGGGCAGCTTCGAATGGCTCAAGGGATACGCTGTGGGCCGGATGACCAAGAGTCATCGCGGCAAGCTCTACATCAACGACACAAGCTGGGGCCCCGAGGCCGGTTCAATTGAGTACGGGTACTGGGTCCCCTTCGGCGGAATCCACGTCTTCATCTGCAAGATCGGCGAGCCGGGCCCTGAGCCGGACATCTGCACCGACCTCGTCGAGACGGCTCAGCGTGCGAGACCCGCCCGGGCTCCGCCGGCTGTGAAGCATGCCTTCGTGGGATGCATCCATGGAGGACTCTCTGAAGGATCTGCCTCTGGTGGTGAGACGGCCATCTACTCTGATGGTGAGTCATCCACAGGTGAGACAGGTTCGTTGTACCAACTGCAGGATGGCAGGCTTGGGGGCTGTTCCGATGGCTGCAGTATTCCGGATTGTCTTGAGCCGCCGAGCAGGGTCGGGATCTTCAGCGCCGGCACCCAACCCATCCAAGACTCTACAACTGCAGCAGCCGTAACTTCCGGGTCAGCGGCAGCCAGGGCAGGAGGCCCTGTGCGTTCACCGGCCTAGGTGTTAATGGATCTCACCGACAAGTTGACCACCCTATTAACTGCCATAGTCAACCCGACGGATAAAGCCGGTTATGATGCAGAGGTGGCATAGTTAAAGTTGGATATGGCACAAGCTAAGGAGGACATGGCAGCAGAAGATGTTAGGATAACCGCAGAGCGGGCGGCTCTGGACGTTCAGGCTTAGCAGATCCAGGCGCACGCTTTTCGGCTCACACAAGACCAGAACGCGACTAATGAGGTCATGAGGAGAAGGTATCAAAAGACTCAGTCTCGACTTCCCCCGGTTTATGACCCTCGGAATCTTTTTAACACGCCAGGAGCATTGCCCAGTAACCCGGCGTGGCTTACCCCGCAGATAGGCAACCCGCCATGGCTCCCTCCGCGCACAGGAACAGACCATGTTGCAACACCCGGGGACGGAGCACCATTTCAGCCACCAGTGATGGGACCTCCCCGCGTGAACATGGCGCCACCTTAGTACGTACCAACCCCTCCGGGTCATTACTCTAACCCCTTGGAAAACATGATAGCCGCAGCAACCCGATTGGTGGATCTCCCAATTGATGGCGACTCTCCGGCTACAGTTGAAACCCGTCGGGTTAGGGAGCTTCTTCAGACGGCCTTATCACAGCAGGAGGCATACTCATATAGCCCAGACAGGATCCACTCGACCCCTCGTCCTAGCCGAAGCCCGAGTTATAGCAGGCACATGGATTCAGTGGCCATGTCAAGCAATGTTAGACGCCGTGACCAGCCAGGTGGCGGTAACCCGCCACGTCATGAGGCCATTAACTTGGTAGAGTAAGAGAGACTACGACAAGAGGCTGAACGGGCGGCTGAGCTAGCGGCTCAGTTGACGGCTTATCAGCCGTATCCGATTTATCCGACGACTTCTGTTGAGGCAGGTATAGCCACTCGGACTGGAGGAGTCCCGTGTCTAGTGCCGACTCTACGTAACGAGCGGTTGCCCAAAGATTTTAAAGGACCAAGGAAGGTGCCGAATTACACAGCCGACTTGCAGCCCGGGGCATGGATTGAGAGCTATGAGATGGCTATGGAGTTGTTGGAGGTTACTGACGCATCAATGGCTAAGTACGTCACCATGATGTTGGATGGAAACGCCCGCACCTGGTTGAAAGGCCTGCCACCTAATTCAATCAGTTCATGGGCGGAGTTAAAGGCCCGGTTCATCCAGAACATCAAAGACACGTGCAAGCAACCCATGTCGATCGTGGATCTGACGAATTGTAAGTAGGAAGAGGGTGAGTCTACAACCCATTGGGTACGCCGGGTTAAGGCCATAATACATTCATCTGATAAGATGGATGCCGACTCTGCAGTCTTAGTGTTGGAGAAGAATTGCCGTTTCTTACCTTTGAAACAAAAGCTGGGGCGGCTCAAACATGAGTGCAATGATATGGGCACGCTGATGGCGGCTCTGGTCAAGCACGCCGATTCTGATAGTACCAAGGATCCCGAGTCTGATGATGAGAAGGCAGGGAAGGGAAAGAGGAATGGCAATGGCAAGGGCTCTGAGCACAACCCGGCCAATCAAGGAGGTAACAAACGTAAGGCTGACGGTAGTTTGGATTTTATGGCTAACACCAATACACAGGGTCATAACCAGCGACGCAAGGGAAGGCCACCTCCTCGATCCGGCGGGTCAGGACCCACACTTGAGCAGTTGTTGAATGAACCTTGTCCGAGACACGGTACTAAGGAGAAGCCGGCTACACATTTGTGGAAGGACTGCACGATTATGAAGGCTTTCAAAAATTCCAACATGCTTGAGGGTAACAATGGCCCGAGCGGCTCAGGTGGCGGCGGTTTTCATGGCTCGGGCGGCGGGTCAAATCCCAATTTTCGAAATTCCCAGGGAAACCAGGGTGGACATAACACACAGGTTGGCCAGGGCAGTCAGCAGCAGCAGCAAGGTGGATACCAGAGAAATCCAAAGTAGTTAAAAAGTGGGCAATACCATGTGTTTACCACCAGTTTATGTAAACGGGACCAGAAGCTTCATAAGAGGGCCGTGAATCCGGTTGAGCCGGCAATTCCTCGTTATTTGAGGTGGTCTGAGCAGCCTATCATATGGAGTAGAGAGGATCACCCTCCCCGGGTTGACAATCCGGGTCATTTAGCCCTGGTCGTGGCCCCTCAAGTGGGTTGATACAAGTTCACGAAGGTGCTGATGGATGGAGGCAGCAGCATCAATATCCTTTATTATGAGACCTTCCGTCGCATGGGGCTGACTGATAAGAGACTTAAGAAGTCCAACATTGTTTTCCATGGAGTTGTACCTGGTAAGTCGGAGTATCCGGTCGGCAAGATAGAGTTGGAGGTAGCATTTGGGGATGAATACGATTCCAGAGCCGAGAAATTAACTTTGGAAGTAGTTCAGATCAATAGCCCGTATAATGCTCTATTTGGGCAGTCGGCTTATGCCAAGTTCATGGCACGGTCGTGTTATGTGTACTTGAAGCTCAAGATGCCGGTTTATAAGGGAACCATTACGGTGCACGGGAACCGCAAGGTGGCTCTGGAATGTGGAGAGGGTGACGCGGCTTATGCTGAGTCAGTCTGCGCGATGGAAGAGTTAAAATTCTACAAGGACAATGTTAACCTGGCGGATATGACATCCTTAAAGAAGCCAACTATAGAGCATGAGCCGGTCACGAAATTTAAGTCATCGGATGAGACTAAGCTTGTTGATTTTGTTCCAGGCGATTCATCCAAGCAGTTCAGTATCAGTGCTAATTTGGATCCTAAATAGGAAAGCGCGCTCATCGAGTTCATCCGTGAGAATCGGGACATTTTTGCATGGAAGCCATCTGACAAGCCGGGTGTACCGAGAGAACTCGCTAAGCACACTCTTAATATCAATCCAAAGTTTAAGCCGGTCAAGCAGTTTCTTCGGCGGTTTAATGAGGAGAGAAGGAAAGCTATCGGTGAAGAAGTGGCCCAGCTCTTGGCAGCTGGGTTTATCATTGAGGTGTTTCATCCAGAGTGGCTGGCTAACCCGGTGCTTGTTCCTAAGAAAAATGGTACTTGGCGTATGTGTGTGGATTACACGGACTTAAACAAAGCTTGTCCTACTGATCCTTTTGCTCTCCCTCGTATTGATCAGATCATCGATGCTACGGTGGTTTGTGAGCATTTGAGCTTTCTAGATGCTTACTCTGGTTATCATCAGATCAAGATGGCTGTTAAGGACCAGGAGAAGACGGTGTTCATTACTCCATTTGGAGCCTTCTGCTATGTTTCAATGCCTTTTGGGCTCAAGAGTGCCCAGGCGACTTACCAGCGATGCATGCAGAATTGTCTTCATAATCAGATTGGATGCAATGTTCATGCTTATGTGGATGACATTGTGGTTAAATCCAGAGAGAAAGAGACCTTGATTGATGATCTCAAGGAGACCTTTGATAGTCTTCGGGTTTACAAGATGATGCTTAACCCGGCTAAGTGTGTTTTTGGTGCGCCTGCAGGCAAGCTTTTGGGCTTTCTAGTTTCTAACAGAGGCATCGAAGCTAACCCGGAGATGATCAAAGCCATCATCTCTCTGGCCAAGCCGGCATGTATCAATGATGTTCAGCATTTGGCGGGTCATATCGCCGCTTTAAGCCGGTTCATAAGCCAATTAGGGGAGAAGGCTATGCCGCTATATCAGATGATGAAGAAGACGGATTGCTTTACTTGGAGTGACGCCGCCAATACTACTTTTGAAGATCTGAAGAAACAGTTGGCTGAGCCACCGGTTCTTGCTGCTCCCATTGACAAGGAACCCTTGTTACTATACGTGGCTGCTAACATGCGTGCTGTTAGCGTTATTATTGTGGTGGAACGCAAGGAGGCTGGCAAGGAGCACCCGGTTCAGCGGCTGGTTTACTACATCAGTGAGGTACTGATTGAATCCAAGCAGCGATATCCGCACTGGCAGAAGCTTGTCTATGGGGTATTCATGGCCAGCCGGAAGCTTAAGCAATACTTCTTGGGCCACCCCATCACTGTGGTTAGTTCTGCCCCCTTGGGGGATATTATTCAGAACAGAGAGGCGACAGGGCGAGTCGCAAAATGGGCCATTGAGCTTGGGCCTCATGGTTTAAAATATGTGCCACACACAACTATTAAATCTCAAGCGCTGGTGGATTTCATCAATGATTGGACAGAGTTGCAGATGCCTGAGGAAAAGTTGGACAATACCTATTGGACAATTCATTTTGACGGGTCTAGACAATTGGAAGGCTCGGGGGCTGGAGTTGTTTTGGCTTCCCGTCGGGGTGATAAGTTTTGTTATGTACTCCGGTTGATGTTTCCTTGTACTAACAATGCAACTGAGTATGAAGCCTTGCTCCACGGTCTCTGGATGGCTAAAGAGATGAATTTAAGCCGGGTAAGGTGCTTCGGAGACTCAGATCTAGTGGCTCAGCAAGTATCAGGCAAGTGGGATTCAAAGGATCCTCTTATGGCGGCTTACCGCCGGGAGGTTGACGCAATTGCGGGGCACTTCAAGGGTTATCAGGTGGAACACATTGACCGTCGAAAGAACGAGGCGACTGACGCTTTAAGCCGGCCGGGATCTCAGCGTAAGCTGGTGCTGCCTAATACTCTCTTGGATATTTTGCATAACCCTTCTGTCAAGCTACCTACAGAGGAAGATTTGGCTATTCCTGACCCTGAAGCATAGTTGGTGGCGGCTCTTCATATCATTCTAGATTGGACGGTGCCGTATCTGGCTTATATGACACGGGGCGAGTTGCCTGAGGATGAAACCTTGGCCAGGCAGATAACCCGGCGGTCTAAGTCCATGACAATTATCAATGGCGAGTTGCATCATTGCAGTGTTACAGGGGCTTTTCAGCATTGCATCTCTCCTGAAGAAGGCCAAGAAATTCTCCGTGAGATTCATGAAGGAGATTGTGGTCATCACGCCGGGTCAAAATCTCTCGTGGCTAAGGCTTTTCGTCATGGGTTTTACTCGCTGTCGGCTCATGCTGACGCAGAGGATCTGGTCAGTAAATATGACGGTTGTCAGAAGTTCTCAAGACGGGCTCATGTGCCGGCTCAAGAGTTGAGGATGATTCCAATTACTTGGCCGTTCGTGGTCTGGGGGCTTGACATAGTTGGACCTTTCAAGAGATCCAAAGATAAAAAGACTCACCTCTTGGTGGTAGTTGATAAGTTCACAAAGTGGGTCGAGGCAGAGCCGGTCAGCAAGTGTGATGCATCCATGACGGTTCAATTCATGAAGAAGGTGATATTTCATTTTGGTTTTCCACACATCATTATAACTGACAATGGCACTAATCTGTCTAAAGGCGCCATGGAGAAATTCTGTCAACGTGAGCATATCCGGCTTGATGTTTCATCAGTGGCTCACCCTCAGTCCAATGGTCAAGCCGAGAGAGCCAATCAAGAGATTCTGAAAGGCATTAAGCCCCGGCTTTTTGTCCCCTTGCAACGGACGTTGGGTTGTTGGATTGAGGAGTAACCTTCTGTGTTATGGAGCATCAACACTACTCCTAACAGATCTACGGGTTATACGCCTTTCTTCATGGTCTACGGAGCTGAGGCGGTTCTCCCTAGTGACATCCGTCATGATTCACCTTGTTTGGCGGCTTATGTCGAGGAAGACAATGAACATGCGCGCCAGGATGCTCTTGATCTGTTAGATGAACATCGGGACTTGGTAGCAGCTCGTTCGATGATTTATCAACAAGACTTGCGCCGTTATCACAGCCGCCGAGTTAAGTCCAGATCCTTTCAGGAAGGTGATTTAGTGCTCCGGCTCATCCAGGATCAAACTGATGCTCACAAGTTATCCCTACCTTGGGAAGGGCCATTTGTGGTCAGCAAGAACTTGAACAACGGGTCATATTACCTTATTGACATTCGAGAGCACAAAGACTCACGTAAGTCAGAGGAAGAGACCCGGAGGCCGTGGAATATTGCTCATCTCCGGCCCTACTACACTTGAGCCATAGGCTCCACTGATGTATAATCTTGCCAATGTATATATTATGATAAATAATAAAGCAGGACCTCTGTCCTTTTTTCCCTCTTCACAAGGTAAATTTGTTATTATCATTGTCATCATTTTCTCGCATGATCGCTCGGGGGCGGGTCATATTTGATCCGGCTCAGCCCGTTCTGATCCGCCTTACGATCGTATTCGAATCTAGCTGTTAAAAAATTATGATCACTAGGGGGCTTCCTATTCAAACATAGGTCGTATTCCAACCAAAGAGAACATAACTGTGGATACCCTTTTGATTGGCACACTGCCGAGCTCACTTGGGGGTTTCTTGATCGTATTCGAATCATAGCTTAACCCCATTTGGGAACCGACTTTGATCGTATTCGAATCAGAGTCGTTAAAAAACTCTCAAGATCGGGGCTTCCTGTTTAAACATAGGTCGTATTCGAACCAAAGAGAACACAGCTGTCGGTACCCTCTTGATCGGCGCAATGCCAAAGCCATTGGGGGCTACATGATCGTATTCGAATCCTAGTTTAAACCCCTCTGGGACGGTTCACTGGTCGCATTCGAATCAGTAGCCTTGTTACTTCTCTTTTTGGTTGAAGTTCTCTTTGGAAGCCCCATTATTTGACTTAAGATTTTTCCTAAGGCTTACTACTATAAATATGATGTCTGTAGCCCGGTTCAATATCGACTGATGAGTCACCGACCCATAAGCATCGTTGTACTTTCCGGGTATCCAAATATTGGATCTTCATCCTTACCGGCCGGGTTATATGAACCGGTGGTGCAAGTTGTGAAATTTTATCATAGTTGTGTTTTTATCAACCAGATAATCTATGATTATTTTGATAACCTTTTTGACCCGCCTAGCAGTTTATTTGAAGGACAGTTTTTCAAAAATGATCAACTGTTGCACGAATACAGCAAGGCGGCTTAAGAATGTTAAGCATCAAAACATGCACGATGGCATGGCCACAACAGAGTTATCTCTATCCTATTACAGGACTCATTAAATCCAAATAATTTGCATTGTTTTTCACGCCAGGTAATGAGCCGCCATGACAGGTTCACCTTCAGGATTGGCCGAAAGTGTCTGGGTTAGCCCTCTACGCACTTGCGCTCTGCTCCTTTTCTTGGAAGGTTGATGATGACCAGTCAATGTTGTTTAAGGCTTCAAATTCTGCTTCATCATCAACAAGACCGGCCAGGTCAACTTCAGGAGCAAAGGTATGCTTATGAATTGGGGGAATCAGACTGGTCACGTCATATTGAGGTGTCGGAATTCTTCAATTTTGTTCATCATAACCCGCCTGGTACTTGGTAAGATCTACCTCAGTAGCTATCAGAGTCGCCACGGGGCGTATCTCTTTGACACAAGCAAGAAAATCCGTGTCCTCAAATGGCGTGCCGTCTTCCTTCTGACTTGGGTAACCAATGGCGATATCCTCCGGGTCTAATTCAGGTAGCCAGGCCTTAGCCCGGCTTAGAGAATTATTTGCTCCGGCTCTTGCAGCTGACCGTCTCAATTCATTGATCCGTTGAGGAAGGACTGAAAGCTTACTCAAGACCCGTGGTAGGAGGGTTGGAATCTCATTGGATAAGGCCACTGAAGCAAGTGTACGTTGTGACCCAGTGTACAATTGCTCCACCAATGTATACACAGCTTTCAGCTTCGTCAGCATGTTGTGGTTTAAATTTGCGCTTCTGGGGCCTGTACAAAGCATACTCAGAATAGTTAATTTCTGCCACGTACTCTATTGCACGGCTTATGATATGTAAAAAACGGAAAGGCGACTTACCGAAGATGGCTGCGACCATTTGTGAAATATGGCGCTTTAACCCGGACAATTCTCCAGTGACTTCTTCAAGAGCCGCTTATGCTTTTTCAGCTCGGCTTATCAATGCGGTCTTCTCATCCGCCCAGGCTTTCTTTTTAGTCTCAAAATCTTTCTTTCGTTTATCCTGTTCAAAAACACTGTATTCAAACTTACTGTTGGCCTTCTCAAGTTCTGACTCTTGGAATTCAAGGCGGCTCTTCAAATTGGTCACCTCAGACTCGAGTTGACTCGTGGTAGCCTGTGCAAGTATAAAATCAAGTAAGTTATTTATGCAGTATTAAAGTCCCAAGCATTTTGCCAGCAATACTACTTGGCACTTGGGGGCTAATGTCTTGTAGAGTTTTTTCTCTTCTACGACAGTTCATTATATGGTGATTCATATGATTAAGTCCCAAGCATTTCTGCAAGCAATAACACTTGGCACTTGGGGGCTAATGCATATTGTTGTTTAAAGACACATATGAATTTCTCTATAAAGAGCCGGCTCAACCATATTGGTTAAGCTGCCCCTTGGGGACTACAAGGTAAGCTAGAAGTTTATTCTTTCTTTATGTTGTCAAATTTGTTTCTAAGTCTACAGCATAAGTATCTTAAGCAGCAGACTTGGGGGCTAACATATTGGAGGATAAGGAACAAGAGAAAACGGGTTATACCTCGAATTTATGGTGCATTTGCTTCACCATGTCAATCTCGAGGTTCCGGCTGTTGTGCACTTGGCTCATATAGCCAGAGAAGACATCTCCAATACTCATATGAGCATATTTGGCGACATCCATCTTGACTCGGCGCTAGTCCAGAAGTTCTTCCTTGGCGGGGCATTTGGCCAGCATGGTTGGCCTCCCCGAGTCAGCATGGCCGGTTCCGGTGATTTCAACATCAGCATTGGAAGGATCAGCTGTCCGGGTTGGGCTTGGAGGTTTGGGATTTTCTAAGTCGGTAGCACCTTAGTCAGTGGGCAGGTCAGTAGGAGGTGACACATCTTGTGCTGGTTCAGGTGGCGTTTCAAGAGTGCTTAACTCCGGCACGGTCGTCTCAAGAATCGGCTCATCAGCGGCGACTCTTTCTTCAGTCGGTTTATTCTTTCTAACCCTCTTGCTGAGTTTAGCTTGACCACTGCATTCAAATAAAAAGATTAATACAGAAGTAAGAAGATTACAATAACTACAAAAGTGAGTGGCTTATTATACCCTGGTATAGTCTTAAAAGTTGGCAGATTGGACTGCAATGACTCGCTGGAGGAAGGGGAAGTATCCTGATAATCCGAGTTAGAGGAATTGAGTGGTTGACGAAAGAGACCCGCCAAGGGGTAAAACTTAGTTAAAATATAGGTAACCTTGTTTTGGCGTTTTCTTGGAGTATTTGGTAAGCCGGAGGAGAGCTCCGCATCCTTGCTGGTCCGGGTCTGGCTCCGGCTCTCATGAATTTGCCGCTTCAAAAGAAATTGAGGATCATGATGAGCTAGAGGATGAGAAAATCTTACTTTCCGGGTCACTCTGCGGATTTTCTGTCTTGGCAAAGGCTCGGAGTCAGAGGAAAGGATAGTTACCTCGTCAGCCTTGCTACGGCTTGTCCCAGTGTCCTCCTACTGATGATCAGTGTCAATAAGATGATTAAAGAATAAGACAAGGGAGTCAAGGGATACCTATGACTCAGAAGAGTCTGCTAGCCGAAGCAAGTCCGAAGCAGTAGCTTTCTTGCCCTTCCTTTGGGCAGCTTCTTTCCTGGCGGCTTTCTTTTCTTTCCTGGCTTTCTTGGCCGCTTCATGATCATATTTAACATTCCAAAATTTATCACCCGCCTGCAAAGATTAAGTATATTATGAGTATGGGTGAAGCATTAAGAAAATAAGGTAAACATTTTTATACGAGGGTTTTTACCTTTGGAGCCGGGTTATCTTTGCAGAACGGGGCGAGACCCACTCTGCCACAATCCGCCGGACTCTCGTTGAGAAGAGATTTGGTCATGTCATCAACAACATGAGCAGGTAAATTGTCAGGGCTATGGCGCAGGGGGTCATTCTTGGCACCAGTATATTCACACATTTAGACGGTACGGCGGCTCAATGGGATAACTCTCCAAGCAAGCCAGACTCGAACCAGGTCAATGCCCGTCAACCTATTCCCCAACAGAGCTTTGATCTTGGCCAGAGTAGGAGAGAGGGATCTGCGTTCTGCGGCAGTAATCTTGTCGGGCAAATGATTATTGGTGTCAAGACGAAGGGCATGAAAGCCGGGCAGAGGATTCTCGTCAACCGGGGAGGTGTCCTTGCAGTAGAACCATGTCATGTTCCAATCTTTTGGATGGCTTGGCGGGTTGGCATAGGGGAAAAGTGCATCCCTGCGGCGCTGAATTGAAATCCCACCAAGTTCCAAGCTCTCACCATTGGCACGCTCTGTCTGGCGGTTCAAATAGAACAACTCTCTGAAAAGCAGTAAGTTTGGTTCTTCGCTAAGATAAACTTCGCTGAACACTTGGAAATTACAGATGTTAGACACGGAATTGGGTCCAATGTCTTGTGGGCGAAGGTCAAAAAACTTCAGTACAACTCTGAATTTTTTTGAACCGGGAGGAGTAAAACCCCGGTTCATATGATCTGTAAAGACAACCACCTCTCTGTCTTTGGGTTGAGGAATTTCTTCATCCGGGTTAGGAGCACGGTAAGGCATGACTTCTTTGTTTGGCAGATAGCCGGTTTTCACGAAGTCATCTAAAGTGCCATCAGTGGCAATGGATTTCACCCAGTTGCAAGAGGTAGGTGCCTTGGGCGCCATTATGTTTGAAAGCCTAAATACAAAGTAAACAAGGCCGGTTCAAATTTAAGCCGGACAGGAAAAAATATTAGTGGAATGAAGTATGGCGACTTATGAAGGGGCCTACTGGTATAAGGATACTTACGCTGGGTTACGTAAGCCGCCATAAGTGTTTTAAAGCCATCAGTATTATTTAAACTAACAGGGGAGGTTCATATTATTGCTTCTTTAAGCCGGCGGTTAGAGCCGCCATGACTGGCAAGTCTAACAAGTTATGGATTTTTCCTAAGTGTAGGACAAACAAGTTTCATAGTTTGCAGTAATTATTTTGGATCAAACAAAGGTTCAGAAAAGAAAAATTACTAGACCTAAAAATAGGACGCAGAGAAGTTCATATGCTACGGTGAGGTTTTCTTACAAGGGAAGGAAGTCCATAGCTAATCAAATGAATGCGGAGCATGGACCGCATCAGATTCATGGGGTTCTTTGGGTCAGGCGACGCCGTGGCAAGGAAAAAGAGCAAGAGCTCGAATGAACTATGTCTGCGTAGAAGAACACGATAATCCTAATGCAGATCTATGGTGCGGAAAGGGAAACACTTACTGCGGGGGATCCACAGAGGAGGAGCACCGCTGTTCTCTGGTCAAGGTCAGGGTGATGCAGCGGCCAAAGCTCGACGAGAATGAAGGGCGCAGTGGCGACAGCGGCGGAGCTCCAGTGGCAGATGGGGTGAGAGGAAGAAGATGCGTACGGAGAATGGAAAAGATGCCTAGTCGGGGCTATTTATAAGGAAAACCTGTTGAGTGGGTGCAAAAACGAGGAGGCCGAAAAATAAATTTATCCAGCTACAAGGGCGCCTTGATTTTCGGATGGTTATTAAGACAGAGATCTATTAGGATATGTTGGACAAAGCATGCATTTATGACAGGTGATGACATGGCGGGTTACCACAAATCTGAAGGGTGACGTCATGGCGGGTTACATGAACTTTCTTAAGTAAGGAGCAGAAGACTTTTTGAAGACTGACATGAACTAGTTCAAATCAGTCTGGGGCCTAATGTTGGGGATATAACTACTAGGTATGACCTGCCGGAGGGAGCCGGGTTATACCTATAAGCATTCTTGAAGACTAAAGCTCAAGGTTGAAGACGGCGGTTTAGTAAAGGCCCAAAGGCCCAGGGACGACTTAAGGCCTGTAGTGTTAAACCGCCTTATTCATGTAACTTGTACTGTAAGGCATAAATGTTAAGAGACCGAGCCGGATACAAACTATAAGCCGGCCGGGACTCTGTAGAGCCGTTGGGCGTCAACCTCAGTATATAAAGGGACGACCCGGCGGCGGTTCAAGACACGAAACAACAACTCGAGAGCTAGGTCAAGCGATTCTGCCTCCTGGTTATCGAGACATACATAATCCCAATCACAACTAGACGTAGGCTTTTACCTTCATCGTAAGGGGCCGAACTTGTATAAACCTCTCATGTCTCTTGTCCTGATTAACCCCTTCAAGCTTCCTAGTTCCGATGGCTCCACGACTAAGTTCTTTCGCTAGGGCATCTGACGTGACAATTCCACGACATACATGGCCGTATTTTCTTTCTTGCACACTAGCTATTGTACGTACGTGTACATGCTACGTGCGTGCCTCTACTGCGACACGTGCGCTCCTCTACATCGACCAGTATGTATGTACACGTTCACGACTAGAATGACAACGCTACATACGCTTCGACCAGGTGGGTCCCGACTGTCAGGCACTTCCTTGCGTGCGAAGATGTAGCTGGTGGGTCACAGCAGTCAGGGGGGCAAATCGTTTTTTGCCCGGACGCACTTCCTTGCATGCAAATATGTAGCTGGTGGGTCCCAGTAGTCAGGGGGGAAACATTTCTTTTGTGAAATACGGTGGCCCGTCCGATGGGTCCCCACTGTCAGGTGGAGGAATAATTATTTTGCGCATAATAAGGAGGCACTTCCTTGCGGCTGCGTGGACCCAGTTGTCAGCCTCTCCATGTACAGTACTCTTACGATGGAAGTCGGTCGTTGACCACATTGACCATGCCACGCCGAGAGCACCATGGCGGTGGACGACGATGAGGCCTAGGAAGGGGATGCCGTGGATCCAGGGAAGACGCGGTAGTGGATGCTCACGCGGAGAGGAGTACGAGGGTTCACTGATTTGGACTGCGGTGTGAGGCTGTCGTCGCCGCAGAATAACAGGGTGTGGGTGTGGGTGAGTGGAGGGATGGCCTGGCCAGCGGTGGGAGTAGTAGGGGGCGGTGAGGCCTCCATGGCAGCACAGCCGGCCATGGGAGGCAGGAGCAGGCGGCACGACCGGCGCTGCTTTGGGCGGCTGGACCAAGAAGACCAGAGGTTGAAGAAGCACTACGACCGTTGGATGGACATCGTACGGTCACCGGAGCTAGAATCGTGCATATTGACTAAGTTGACAAAGCCCTCCGTCCCCGTCAACTTAGTAGGCCCACATGTCAGCCTCCCACTATACAGGGTCCCAGCTAGCAGGGGGAGTATTCATTTTTTGTGAGTAATAAGGAGGCACTTCCTTGCATGTGAAGATATAGCTGGTGAGTCCGAGCTGTCAGCGGCGGTAACATTTTTTCATGAAATACAGAGGCCCTTTCGATGGGTCCCAGATACCAGGTGGAGGAATCATTATTTTGCACGTAATAAGGAGGCATTTCCTTGCGTGCGGCCGTGGACCCAACTGTCAGCCTCTCCACGTACAGTCCACTTCAGATGCATGTCGGTCATTGACCATGTTGACCACGCAACGCCGAGAGCACCAGGATGGTGGACGATGGCGAGGCCTAGGAAGGGAACGACACAGAGCCAGGAAAGACTCGGCAGTTGTTTCTCACGCGGAGGGGAGTACGACTATACGAGGGTTTACTGGTTCGTCTGTCGTCGCCAGAGAATAATAGGAGGTGTGGGTGAGTAGAGGGATGGCTAGGTCAGCGATGGGAGTACGATGGGACGGTGAGGCCTGCGCGGTAGCACAGCCGGCCGCAGGGAGGAGGGAGCAGGCAGTCCCACCGGCGCTTGTTTGAGTGGTTGGAGCAGGAAGAGTAGAGATTGAAGAAGCACGAGGGCCGTTGGATGGACATCCAATAGTCAGTGCTTGTGCGTCAACCTTTTCTTTAGGAAAACCTCAAATCTGCGGAAAACAACATACAACCCATCTGCCATTATTTCTAATAATTTACAGCTCATTTGCTAATTCTTTAGGTTTTTTTGGAGCCCATATTCTTTTTGTTAGCATTACAACCCATATTGTGGCCACAGTTAAGAAATTATACGAAAATTTTCATATTTCGGTGCGGTCCGAACTATTTTTAATCTTGAAATTTCGAGTCACATTCAAACTGTTTAAAAAAAATAAATGTATATCAGTATAAAATCCAACAGATTGTCCATGCATAAAAATCAATGCAATTTAAAATCTTGAAATGAAAAAGATAAACTTGAAACTAATTGCCGGTTTGATGTGTTTTAAAAATGTACAACCCATTTCTCATTACTGATAGGCCATTTTCTCGGCCAGCCGAATGAAGCTCTCCTTGTCTTGAAAGATTTGCAGACCAACAGGCCTGGCAAAGCGACTTACTTGACAAATCACAAAAAAACTGGGCTAGCCATTTTCAGAAAGAAAAAAAAAGTACTGGGCTGGTCTGTGGTAAATATAAAAGAAAAGGCTGTCTAGATAGGCCAGAGTGCCCCGCACAGCCCAGTTGACACCCTGCTTCCGTCTCAAAAACAAATTAGATAAATGTCACTCCAATTATGGCGATTCATAAAAATGCCACTACAATTTCCAAACTTTAAAAAATGCCACTGCAATTTTTGCAAACTTTGAAAAATGCCACTACAATTTGCAAACATTGAAAAACGCCACTCCAGACTTCGAAAAATGCCACTGGAAATGGCATGAAATGGCATTTTTCAAAGTTTGGAAATTGCAGTGGCATTTCTCGGAAACACCAGATTTGGAGTGGCATTTATCAAATTAACCCAAAACAAAAATAACTGGGCGAGCTGCTGGGTCCCTGGTGTTACCCGCTCGTTGTGCAATTCTCTCGTTTATTGACTACGTTGACAATGGCATGGGACCCAGGTGTCAGAAATCCATTAGGAGGAGCCATTGTTTTATTGGCTTGAAATAAGGAGGCACTTGCTTGCATACTGCCATGACCTTGGCGGGTCCCTGCTGTCCTCCTCTCCACGTACAATCATCTCCTGATTGTGTACGCGTCAACTTGGTAGGCCCACAAGTCAGCCTCTAAACCTGTGGAGGACAAATACAACCCATTTAAAAAAATAACAGCCCATTCCATACGTTCAAATGGAAAGTTCAACATTCAGAGCAAAGTAACAGGTCTGATCCACATATATAGTACTGAACTTCCACGTTGACAACCATCATAGCCAAGTTCCCCTACTGTTTATAGTAAAAAAAATCATAGCCAAGTTAACTATCTACTCCCACTAATACTCTAGTAGCATACAAGTACTCTTAGCTAACTAGACGATGCCGACCGCCATCTGGGGTATACGCTAAACGCTGGCACCGGCATCCTCTGCCTCGCCTCGGACTTGCCAGAGGTGCGATAGGGCGCGTTGCGCGCGCGTGTTGGCCCTTTCCATGCAGGCGTGGTCCACCAAAGGTTTAGCTTCTAAGCAGGAAACCCACTTGAGGAGTTGGTAGTAAAAATCGGTGTCGCGAACGCGTGCATGCCCGACAGCCTCCAGGGCTATTTGCCAGGCGCCAACCTCCATGTAGTCGGCCCAGTTGTGGGTGCTCTGCCTCTCGACTCAGAGCGTCGGTGCGCTGCTGCTCCATGTCCCACTGGCGGCGCAAATCAGGGATACGCTGCTCCTCTGCCAGGCGGTCACGCTCCAACAACTCCTGCTCCTCCGCCAGGCGGTCGCGCTCCAACAAGTCCTCAATCTCCGCATTGCCATCTAAAGACCGATAGAATGCCTCCTCCCTCCGTCTGCCTTCCGGTGAAAAAGCGAACACTAGTTCCGGCGGTGATAACCTCCGGCCTCGCCTATCGCGGACGGGCGGGGGCATGGCAGAGGTGGTGAGAGCGAGGATAAGTGGCGAGCGATGTCGGGCCAGTGGGAGCTTATGAGGATAGGGCTAGTTGGGTCAGGGTGCCACCGGAGAAGGCCGGGAAACAGTACTTATAGGTGGAAGGTAGCGCGACGGTCATCGGAATTCAATGCATAAGAAGGCATGGCTTAGCACGCCAACTTGCCGTGGAAAACTAGAGAAACTAAAATTATGACTATGTCATCCCGTCCCGTCCATGCTGGGTCGCACGTCGGCATGACGGTCAAATGAATGCACTCGAGTCATCCAGATGAGGTACTCCCTCCTTGTCAATAATGATTCCACGGATTTAAAAGGCCTGCAACAATTAAAGCGCATCTTTTTCGCATCATTTAGCTACCTTAATTACAGTCGGCTGCATGCAGGCACTCAGAATCGCTCGTAGCCAGTATGGAGAGCAGCATGCAACGAGTCGCAGCCGAGGGCACGCATGCAGCCACTTAAATCGCTGGAATTAATTAGGCTTAAACTTCTGCATGCAGTTAATTATTGCCATGCCTTGGTCTTGCTGATTTGGCTCACGGGACTAATAAACCCGGATGGAGGGAGTACCTTGGTTGGTGAGATTTTTGAATTAAGCCCTGCAAACCGGAAAGGAGGTACTAGTACGTGCGTGATCCGCTATTTATTCGTGTAGGATCAAGTAGTTTGTTTCTTGATTGAGCCCTGCAAACCGGAAAGGAGGTAGTACATGCGTGATCCACTATTTATCCGTGTAGGATCGAGTAGGTCGGATAGTGTACGTGTAGGATCGAGTAGGTCGGATGGTGTATGTGTACGATCGCATTAGCTGATGAACGTTAGCTGGGAGATAAGGCATTTGCGAACGTTTTTGCTTGCAGTTTCTTCAGATTCGCATGACATTTTCTTCAGAGCAGCTTGTCAGTTTCTTCAGAGGTAGGCATTTTTATTGAAAAAACTGCCACTTCGGATCTTGCATCGCAATTAAAACTGCCAGGAGCGCATTAGTAGGCTAGCTAGTGATCGATCAGTAACTTGTAAACACTGAGCGAACAGAAATAAGGAACTGTTAATGCATCTCAATGATTCACAGATCATATACAAATATGTAGCTCCAAAAGCAAAGATCAGCCACTTTGGATCTTGCATTACAACTAAAACCAACTAGTACGATTCCCATACATAAGATCAACATGTTAATGCATCTCAATGATTCACAGATCATATACAAATATGTACCTCCAAAAGCAAAGATCTAGAAAAAACATCTGTTCTTCCTACTAACATGGATGCTTCTCTTCGCCAACATTCAATACAGTCTGAAAGACAAATTTGTTTGTGAAGTCTATAATTCCTCTTGCAAATGTAAGTGGTTTCACCAACAGCTGGAACCATGAGAATGAACCACACATGATGGAGGAACATCCACTGCAATATGATTTGGTCTTCTCTCGAGCACACGGCGCGACTATTTTAGGAATACAAACTTTAACTTAGGCAAAATGATGCCCATTGTATAATTAGACCAAAGCAATGAAGCACCTAGTGTTGGCCAATAAATAGTACAATACTACTTTTCTGCAGTCCATGAAGTGACTATCCAATCTTTCTGTGTCTATTTTCAAATGGCACTGCATGCAGTGACTATACTATTCTCTTGTGCAGTTCAACCAAAATTGCGGTCACTTTGTTTTTTTGCCAAATAGCAATGGGCAGACATCTCTGTCTGCACAAATATCAAGCAGCTAGTAAACATATAGCCCACCTTGTATTTTTGGTTTAAACATGTCTCTTCCGCTTAGCATCTGTCATGTTTTGCACTCGACAATTTGATACAATCATGTTTTGCCCTGGACAATTTCATACTGAATTGATTTGTTGGTTCAGAGCAGAAATATAGCGCCTATTCTTCATCAGACCAAGGATATCCATGTTCGCAGTGATGGAAGAGGTGAAATTGATACGACTGAAATTGAGCATCCAATCATTGAATCATGTCCTGCACCTCCAACGTAGGTCCACCCTACCAATAAATTCACATGCAAACCACTAGTATTACTATCTAATGACAATACAAAAAGAGTAGCAACATAGTAGCAAACCATGTACCTTCATAATGAACAACTCATAGTGCCACCAATTGGATATAAATGTTTGGAAGAAAACATGCTCCTAATGTTGAACCATTTGGACTTTTTGTGCAGTTCCACTAAAATCGAGCATCCCTGTTTGCATAAATATTGAAAGTGTGATTACTATAAAAGTGGCACTAGTTGAAGCATAGACTCACAAATATAAGGATTCCAACTTCTTAATGGGAAAAGGTAGCAAGACTGTTTCTAACCACCTGTTTGAAGGAATAAATAAGGCAACAACGACTGATGTCAGAAAGGCATATATAGTTCTTTCTGAAAGAATGATCGATTTCTGACCTTTCCTCTTCTTTTAAGCATATTTTGTGCAGTTCAACTAAAATAAAATGTCATCACAGCCTTGACAAGTCAGTGACACTGTACAAAAGGAAATGACTTAACATTACATCATGATGTCAGGTATGTAGTCGACATGCATTGGAGGGAAACATACAGACCTCCTCTGATAACATAACGAACATTAATTTTAACAAAGGTGTGACTAGCTTTACCAGGATAATTTGATGAACTCTACACCCTCTGTTCCTTAATATAAGACGTTTTCACAGTTCAATTTAAAGTACCCAAACGTCTAATATTTAGAAAAACAGGTAGTAGCTTTCTTGAGCACATATCTGGGAAAGCTTGCCACACTTTATTTATGTCCATACGCTAATGCAATACCATTCGAATACTACAAATATACACTAATATAGTGGCTAGTGCAACAGTAGAGTAGTTATTTTATTACAGGGTACAGTACAATGATTTTATTGAACAAATTTCAATAAACTCTAGCTCTAGAAGATTTCTATAAGAATTAACAATACAAAATGTAAAGGTAACAAGTTTCAGCATTGGTATACTAGCTGTGCATGAGCATTAAACAAAATACAAAAGTCTGAAGGTAACTAGCATTATTAACTAATTACAGTATAATAAAATTGCAAACCATGTACCTTCAAGGTAAATATCATTTCAAACTCGAGGGGACCTAAAAATTGCTATCCTAATCTTGATAATCTGTCAAATATAAAAACTTGATCGAACGAATCAAGAGAACAACTGGAGGAGGAGGTGCCCACTCTTGACCTTTCCTCTTGACACTATACAAAAAAAAATTGACTCATCGCATGAAAGTGAGGTATGTAATCTATAAGCATTAACAGTGCAAAAATCTGAAGGTAGAAACAAGATTCATCGTTGGTATACTGGCTATGCAACAACATTAGAATGCCTTAGCTAAAAAATCTTTAATACATCCACAATTAACAGCTAACCCTGAAATAATCCAGTGACATTAAATGACATTGCTTAAATTTATCGGTGGCATTAGACTAAGTGCGACATTAGTTAAATGTGGCATCACTTTAGCAGTAGCATTGCTTGACTTGACTGCTAGCGTTATACTAACAGCAAAAAAGTGGCATAAGAGCATGGGAGGCCCATTCGGGCAGCGGGCGCACCAGTACGATGTACCTCCACAGACGCATAGAGTGGTGAGGGAGGTATGGTTTCCCAGAGCAACAAATATCTAGGTAGCATATGTGGATTACGTCCCATTTTTGTTCTCTTTAGCCATTGTTTTCCTATGTGAGGACAACAAACCAATCGACCTGGTCATTCTCTATTGCGTTGTCATGCCTGTCTACCCTTCTTCAACCAAGAGACATGAGACTCGTTCCTTAGCTACTGATTTTCCCCGTTACAACCTAGATGCGGGTTCGATGCCTACTCTCTTGGACAGTACAATCTCCCTTCCTTTCCTTATTCAACCCAGACATGGATTAGTCTGCATGAAGTAGGGTTTCCTTTAATAGTGCAAATTACGGTTTTTGTCTGCGTGACCAGCAGAGTAGAGGATAGCAAATTGGGAAGATGGTGGAGTGAAAAAAGATCCACATGCAGCGACGTGGCAGATGGGGCAATAGAACACGGGTATGGTTCAAAAAGAGGTAGCATACCTGAGGGTCGGCGGGAAGTGGCTTCGCTCATGGTCGTTGTCCTTCGCACACACTATGGCAGCGAGCTTGGGGACGAAGGCCATCCCGCGCGGGCGCTAGGTCTGAGAGGACGGCCTTGTTGTCAGTGTGTGACCTCGCTCGCCGACGACGAGTGCGTCAATGCTGCACGTCCTTTTCTTCCCCGGTGGATCTGTGACCATCGATGAGGAGGGAGAGAGAGGCCGTCTTTTTTGATCTGGAGAGAGGGTGATAGTGTAAGAAGCAAGTGGGCAGCCCTTAGCAAGAAAGTGCTGAAGCTCTGGCCTATATATCGTTTTTATACTACTAGTACTAGAGGTGGAGTAGTGGTAGAGTAGTTTATATTTTTTCTGCATACAGTACTAGTTAGTCGTGCTTCAAAACTGAATGTTACGCCATTAAAAAAAAGTCGAGAAATAATGCGACACTTCGGGCCAACGCCGCCAGATCGCATTTTGCACGAGAAATTACACACCATGTTTCGTTGACATGTGGTCCCATTCCAGCATGTCAGTGACACGACGGCGAGTCCTTTTCTACTACTCCGGGACGCCTCTTCGTGTACCGTGGCAAACTGGCAACCGTCCACCGACTTTTGGCCTTTCCCTCTCGATTTAGAACTGCTGTCGCATGCTCTTCCTCCCTCCTCCATTTGCCTTCACCCTTCCTTCTGCCATTGTTCGATTGTCTTCTCCATGAAGGGAACAGGTAGGAAACGACCCCGTTATTCTTGCCCCAATCTGAAAGATGACATGGTGGAGGAATTCATTGATTGGTGCAACATCATCACCTCGGCTAGCATGGCAGGTTCGTTCAAGAACATTCTTGACTCAACTAATAACATCATTACAAGGAACCCAAGGGTCCAGGAGCGGTTTGATCTCCCTTATCTTCTTTGCTATAAGCCTGTTCGCATGGGCGCGAACGACGGAGGCCTCGCCTTGTGCAAGTTGATGTTGCTTTATAATGATATGTGTGATGTCAAGATGCCATCGCTTAAGGGTAAGGCCTGGGCTGGTGCAAATGGAGATTGGGTTATTTATATTGGGTACAATTACGAGGGGGAACTTGTGAATGTGTACACTCGTCAGCGGATTCCACTTCCAAAAATCTCAGAGTGCCCTGAGGTTGAGCACACAGATGATCTACGTACGTTCAAATACGATCATGGTGGCTGTCGTCTATGAAAGATAGCAATTTGTCGAGTTCCCAACCGCTCTTGGAATTACAAGAACTATGTAGTTGTCGCGATCTTTGACAAGCTTGTTGCCGTCGTTACTAATTCCACGGTTTGTCCATGGATATTGCTCAAAAATCAGTTTCTGTACACGGATGATGAGTACTATGATGCAATTGAATATGAGGATCATGTGTTTGCTTCCACCACTCGTGGCACTGTTTTTGCATGGGATCCTCATAGTTTCGGTACGTTTGTATTCCACCGTAATTATAATTGTTTCATCCACATGCATGTGGGTTAGCAAGTTTCCCTTTACTAATTAACCTTCTTCTTGTGTTTCCAAGGTCCTGTGAACATTCCACCACCTATACTTGAAACTTTTTATAACCAAGGGGGAGATGATGATGGTGATGATCACGGTCATGAGGACGAGCAGGACTTATATACTCAGTGGCGCCTGGCAACTAGGAGTAACCCCGATGGATCACCTCTTCTTGTCTGTATACAGTGCACTGAGATTGTTACTACTAAGGGAGCACGTGTTGTCTCCCATGGTCGCCCGCTCTGGACATATTCCAACAACCGTTACAGGGTATTCGGGGTGGATACTACTACCTCCGTCCGGGTATATTAGTCCCACAGAACAAAACACTAGGACCAAGACAGCCGCAGTAAACTGCATGCACGCATTTAGATAGTAATTAACTGAATTGATTTATGTGGCTGCCTTTACGTGCTCTGCGCTAATTGGTTGGATACTTCTTTGACATTTACTAATAGCGCAGATTAAAAGGCTACATGTGCCGCGCCATAATTACCACCCAACATGCATTGTCCGGCCTCGTGCACGCATGCATGCGACCTCTTCAGCACGCAGGACGCGGTGGCGTGACCCGTTCTTGGCCAATTAGAGAGAGGAAAGGCCCTATTGATTGTGCATTGGAAAATACATCAGGGCCTTGTATTTATGGACGTGGCTCAGGGACTCAGCGGCCTAAAAATCCCGGATAGAGGTAGTAGTGTGCTAGCACCAACACTTTCTCCCTGGTACAATATTGATAGTCTTGGAGAAAACTCGCTCTTCCTTGGACCAAACTATCCAATGATGGTTAAAGGCGATCCAGCTACTGTTGACACAACGTTACTACCATTTATGAGAAGAAACTGTATCTATACCTCGGACATTGCGGTGGTTCCCTACCCTGCTCCTGATATATGTCGCTTCAGCCTGGATGATCAGTCCTGTGTTGCTCTCGATGTTGATGATAGCTGGCCCTTCCTAGAGCACCTATGGTTCAAAGCAAGCGTTTCCAACGCCGAGTATAGGTTGAGTTGAAGTTCATTTCATTGCTTGTTATTTGTTGTGTGATGAAAACTTCAGTATTTGCTAGAATGTTTTGTTTGAAATAATCTATAATCCAACATGTATCCTCGTTGTCGTTGTGTGTTGATGACTTGTTGTATGTAATGAATGGTACATTTGCAAATGCATGTCATAGACTCAATTTATGAATGGTTTTCGAGTCACTTCTTGGAGTGTGAGTACCGTAGTAGTATAGTCAGCATCCGGTTAGTATATGAAGTTGCCACATCACATAGAGCCAACCTAATATTGGAGTATGCTAGTCCTCCACTGGCGCGCTGCTTCAAATGGCGGACGAAGTGAGAGGTCGCGTCACCTTGTGTCCAGATCTGAGATGCCACGTGTACCAGATGAATGACTCCAAGTTCGACCACCGTGATGCTAGGTGCGAGCCGAGGAACACTGTTGGAGAGACCCCCCTCATAATTTTCCTACATTGGTCATTTGATTCATAGGATAGAATGCTATAGGATTTTTTCCCTATGTAATCATGTTTTAATTGGCAATCTAGCATCCACTCCAACTTTTGTTTCACTTCCTTTGATACTACGAAGAGAGTACTTGCTCTAAATGATGTGCCGCTGCAAGAGCCGCCTATATTAATTAACCATGCTCTAAAAAGGTGGACCGGCTTTGGCTATAGTAGTACTGTACTAGGTTAGTAGGTGACCTTGCGCTTGGCTCTTCTCCTTTTCCGGAAGTCGAACAATAATGATGGTACTACAATAGTACTTCTCGCAATCTGACACCAAATGAATTGTTGCACGTCCACCGCTTGTAAGCAAAAGTTTCTCCTCGTGCTGCGAGCCACCGCGCACGCGTTGGCGCGGGAGAAGGTAAGCAAGATTCTCATCATTCTGCGAGTTGACGGGACACATCAAAGTTATTTATTAGTACTCTCTTCAAAAAGGGACGACCATGTCCATGGCTACCATCCCGTGCTCTGTCATTGAGTACGTGCACTATTCATGTGACATCGAGGAGAAAAACTATTGCGTAGTACTAGGTGCCATCGAAGTGCACGACTCACTTACGCACTGCATATCTCCATTTTCTTGCATGACACGCGACCTTGATGCTAGATGTCCCGTGTGTCATGGAGGCATATAGTATGATTTTTAAAATGGAGGCATATAGATGTCCCGCGTGTCGGCAAAAGGATGAACAAAGCTCATGTCTTAAACGAAAGAGTGGAAGAATATAGATTCCCGACGACCGAGAAGGAGCAACGAACCTCGCGGTGGAGCGTCTGCACTCATAATATTTTATATTATTCTGCGATATAAAATCAACCAAATCTCTCCACGTTCCTATACCATTCTATAGTATGAGAATAACTTTGAACGTAAGCCATTGATTCACTCCATCCAATGGTCATAGTTGGAAAATCCAAACAAAACCAAGCATTGGATCAACTCTTTTAGCACTCAGATTGTTGCCGCCTGCCCACCTAGCCCACCTATATATCTGCTCACGTGTGATAACCACAGGAGCTATCCACTCAGATTGTATTTAAAAAAAATAAAGGTTGATAACTAATGTGGCACCTCGGGCCAACGCGTCCAGATCGCATTTTGCACGATAAATTACACACCATGTTTCGTTGACATGTGGTCCCGTTCCAACATGTCAGTGACACGACGGCGAGTCCTTTTCTACTACTCCGGGGCGCCTCTTCGTGTACCGTGGCAAACTGGCAACCGTCCACCGACTCTTCGCCTTTCCCTCTCAATTTGGAACTGCAGTCGCACACTCTTCCTCCCTCCTCCATTTGCCTTCACCCTTCCTTCTGCCATTGTTCGATCGTCTTCTCCAAGGAGGGAACAGGACAGAAACGACCCTGTTATTCTTGCCCCGATCTGAAAGATGACATGGTGGAGAACTCATTGATCGGTGTGACCTCATCACCTCAGCTAGCATGGCAGGTTCGTTCAAGACCATTCTCGACTCAGCTAATAACACCATTGCAAGGAACCCAAGGGTCCAGGAGCGGTTTGATCTCCCCTATCTTCTTTGCCGTGACCCTGCTGACTGGCGCGGGGACGACGGAGGCCTCACCTTGTGCAAGTTGATGCCGCTTGATAATGATATGTATGAAGTTAAGATGCCATCGCTTGAGGGCAAGGCTTGGGTAGGCACAAATGGAGATTGGCTTGTTTATATTGGGAACAACTGTGAGTGGGAACTTGTGAATGCGTACACTCATCACCGGGTTCCACTTTGGAAAATCTAAGCAGACTGCCTAGAGGTTGAGTACACCGGTATTCTACGCACATTCAAATACGATCATGGTGACTGTCTTCTACGAAAGATAGCAATTTTTCGAGTTCCCATCCGCTCTTGGCATTACGGGAACTATGTAGTTGTTGCTATTTTCGAGAATCTTGTTGCCATTGAGGGAGTCCTGGATTAAGGGGTCCTCGGACAGCCGGACTATATACTTTGGCCAGACTGTTGGACTATGAAGATACAAGATTGAAGACTTCGTCCCGTGTCCGGATGGGACTCTCCTTCGCGTGGAAGGCAAGCTTGGCAATTCGGATATGTAGATCTCCTTCTCTGTAACTGACTCTGTGTAACCCTAGCCCCCTCCAGTGTCTATATAAACTGGAGGGTTTAGTCCGTAGGACAAGAACAATCATAATCATAGGCTAGCTTCTAGGGTTTAGCCTCTACGATCTCGTGGTAGATCAACTCTTGTAATACTCATATCATCAAGATCAATCAAGCAGGAAGTAGGGTATTACCTCCATCGAGAGGGCCCGAACTTGGGTAAAACATCTTGTCCCCTGCCTCCTGTTACCATTAGCCTTAGATGCAAAGTTCGGGACCCCCTACCCGAGATCCACCGGTCTTGACACCGACATTGGTGCTTTCATTGAGAGTTCCACTGTGCCGTCACGGTAAGGCTTGATGGCTCCTTCAATCATCTTCAATGACGCGGTCCAGGAGAAGGTTTTCCTCCCCGGACAGATCTTCGTATTTGGCGGCTTCATACTGCAGGCCAACTCGCTTGGCCACCTGGAGCAGATCGATAACTACGCCCCTGGCCATCAGGTCAGGTTTGGAAGCTTAAACTATACTGCTGACATCCGTGGAGACCTAATCTTCGATAGATTCGAGCCCGTGTCAGGTATGCCGAACAGCCGTGACGAGCATGACTTAGATTTGCCATCAGACTGTGTTCGGGAGATCGCACCTGCGGCGGCCCCGGGAATCAATCCGGAGCAGATCGCGCCTTCCGAGGACGGGTGGATGGACCCCGCCACGAAGTCCGCACACTTATCGGTATTGGAGCCGAACACTGATCCCACCGCTTGTGAGGATGGTGTCATCGGACCCTCGGACTCATCTTTGGTTATAGGATCCAAACCGCGTACGTCCGTGCCTATCGAATCTGATTGGGCACCGGTCATGGAGTTCACCGCTGCGGATATCTTTCGCCACTCACCCTTGGGTGATGTGCTAAATTCATTAATGTCTCTTTCCTTGTCGGGAGATTTTTGGCCGAACTATGTCCGGCTCGAGTGGGAAGCGGACGATGAAGAAATCCGTTCCCCACCCACCACCCACTTAATAGCCACTATCGATGACTTAACCGACATGCTTGACTTCAACTCCAAAGACATCGACGGTATGGACGATGATGCAGGAGAAGAACAGGAACCACCGCCTATAGGGCGTTGGACAGCCACCTCATCATATGATATATATATGGTGGACACCCCCAAAGGAAGCAATGGAAATGAGGTAACGAATGATAACCCCTTGGAGAAGCAATCTAAGAACCGGCGTCATAGGCGCCGCTCCAAGCCCCGCCATAGCAAAAATAGCGATACCGGCACAAATAACAATCCGGATGGTGCCGAAGACAAAAACAATCCTGCCCAGCCAGGCTTCGAGCAGGCCGAGCAAGAGGATGGGCAAGCTAGCCCTAGGGAACAGGCAATAGCTGGAGAATCAGAGGACGATAATTATATGCCTCTTTCCAAAGACGAAGTGAGCCTCGGCGACAAAGAATTCATCGTGCCTGAGGATCCCGTCGAGCAGGAGCGCTTCAAGCACCGGCTTATAGCCACTGCAAAAAGCCTGAAGAAAAAGCAACAACAACTTCAAGCTGATAAAGATCTGCTAACTGATAGATGGACCGAGGTCCTAGCTGCCGAGGAATACAGACTCGAGCACCCTAGCAAAAGTTACCCAAAGCGCATGTTGTTACCTCAACTCGAGGAGGAGGCTTTAAAGCCCACGCTACCAGCGCATGATGTGGCTGACTGGCCACCCCGTGGCCGCGACAAAGCGGCGTACCAGCCCGAAGTCCAGACCGCACCCCGTCACCAATCAAATGATAATACTAAGGCCCGAGGCTACACGAAGGACCGGCGAGATGTATTGGAAAACAAAGTAGGACAGTCAAGATCGATCTACGGATCACGGGGGCGCGCCACCAGACATGACGATGACCATCACGCCGGATACAATAAACCAAAGTTTGGTCGGGCCGAATACAACAGAGTAGGTTCATTTGAACTACGTCGGGATGTAGCTTGACATAGAGGCGCCACACAACCCCTATGCTTCACAGACGAAGTAATGGATCATGAATTCCCAGAAGGGTTTAAACCCGTAAACATTGAATCATACGATGGCACAACAGATCCCGCGGTATGGATTGAGGATTTTCTCCTACACATTCACATGGCCCTCGGCGACGACCTACATGCCATCAAGTACCTACCACTTAAGCTCAAAGGACCAGCCCGACATTGGCTGAATAGCCTGCCAGCAAGCTCCATTGGCAGTTGGGAGGACCTGGAAGACGCATTCCTTGACAACTTCGAGGGCACTTACGTGCGACCACCGGATGCTGATGACTTAAGTCACATAACCCAACAGCCCGGAGAGTCAGCCAGAAAATTCTGGCCTCGGTTCCTAACTAAAAGAACCACATCGTCGACTGTCCGGATGCCGAGGCCTTAGCAGCCTTCAAGCATAACATCCGTCACGAATGGCTCGCCCGACACCTCGGCCAAGAGAAGCCAAAGTCCATGGCAGCCTCACAACACTCATGACTCGCTTTTGTGCGGGCGAGGACATCTGGCTGGCTCGTAGCAACATCACACCAAAAAACGGTGATTCAGACGCCAGAGATAGCAATGGCAAGCCGCGACGCAATAGACACAAGCGTCGCAACAATGGCGACAACACTGAAGACACAAGAGTTAATGCCAGATTCTGAGGCTTTAAATCCAGACAGCGGAAAAAGCCATTCAAAAGAAACAGTCCGGGATCATCCAGTTTGGACCGCATACTTGATCTCTCATGTCAAATTCATGGCACCCCCGATAAACCAGCCAACCACACCAACAGAGAATGTTGGGTGTTTAAACAGGCCGGCAAATTAAATCCCAAAAACAAGGAAAAGGGGCTGCATAGCAATGACGACGAGGAGCCCTGGCCGCCGAACATAGGAGGACAGAAGAAATTCCCTCCCCAGGTGAAAATAGTGAATATGATATACACAACCCATATCCCCAAGCGGGAATGGAAGTGTGCACTAAGGGACGTCTATGCGATGGAGCCAGTCGCCCCAAAGTTTAACCCATGGTCCTCTTGTCCGATCACTTTCGATCGCAGGGACCATCCTACCAGTATCCGTCATGGCGGTTTGGCTGCATTGGTCCTTGACCCAATCATTGACATATTCCATCTCACACGAGTCCTCATGGACGGTGGCAGCAGCCTGAACCTGCTCTATCAGGATATAGTGCGCAAAATGGGCATCGACGCCTCAAGGATCAAGCCCACAAAAACCACCTTCAAGGGTGTCATACCCGGTGTCGGTGTCAAAACCGGTGGATCTCGGGTAGGGGGTCCCGATCTGTGCGTCAAGGCTGATGGTAACAGGAAGCAAGGGACACGGATGTTTACCCAGGTTCGGGCCCTCTCGATGGAGGTAAAACCCTACTTCCTGCTTGATTAATATTGATGATATGGGTAGTACAAGAGTAGATCTACCACGAGATCATAGAGGCTATACCCTAAGAGCTAGCCTATGATGGTATGAATGTAATTGTGATCGATCTTCTAAGGACCAACCTCTCCGATTTATATGGAGTCGGTTACAAGGAAGGAAATATAATATCTGGATCGCCAAGCTTGCCTTCCACGCCAAGGAAAGTCCCATCCGGACATGGGCCAAAGTCTTGAGTCTTGTATCTTCACGCTTCAATAGCCCGGATATTGTACACAGTCCGGCTGTCCGGATACCCCCTAATCCAGGACTCCCTCAGTAGCCCCTGAACCAGGCTTCAATGACGATGAGTCCGGCGCGTAGTATTGTCTTCGGCATTGCAAGGCGGGTTCCTCCTCCAAATACTCCAAAGTACCTGTTACGACAAATAGTGTCCGGCCTCCAATTAATGTTGTGCTCCTCGGCTTCAGTGCCTCAATAATGACCATCTCCACGTGTCGAGCGAATGCGAGGAGCCGAGGCATTTTTGCATTTACCACCCTCAATCCTCCGGGCTGGCCGTCTATTTGAAGGGACGGGGATTCTCAGATCCAAACCTCACTCTCCCTCCCAAAGCTAGCATCCAACAGAGCGCTCTGCAAAAAACCATTCCAATATGGCTAGCCGTCGCAACTCTTCTACTCGCCCTCCTCGTTCCAAGTCGGGGGATTGGGGAGAGTGCTCAGTTCCTCATAGCCGTTTGATAGAGTTACAAACCCCAGGGTTTCTCCCACCGGCATTCATGGTCTCCGTCCGAGCTGGAATAGCCACTTATGACGGAGGGGAACAGGCTGAGGGATCTCCTAACCCATCTCCAGACGAGCGGATATGCCTCATCTCGCATCTGCTGAGGGGCGTCGGGTTCCTATCCACCCGTTTCTTCGCGGGCTCCTGGAGTTTTACGGTCTCCAGTTACACAACCTTACCCCAGCCTCTATTCTGCACATAGCGGGATATGTCGCCCTTTGCGGGCTATTTTTAGGCTGCAAACCACACTTCGGATTATGGAGGAAGCTGTTCTGCCTTGTCCCCCGCACCCAGGGAGAGTCCCTATGTCAAGTGGGTGGGGCCAAAGTATGGCGCATTGCCAAGACCGGATACCTATCCGGCACTCCTGAGAAGGCACCAGAAAACTGGCCCTCAGAGTGGTTCTATATAAATGATGTTCCCCTTCCGGATCCAGTACGGATAGGTCTCCCCAAGTTCAGCAACGCCCCGCCGAGGGCACGCTTAAGCTGGCGCCCCTGAGGCCCTCAAGAAGAGGACACAAAGGAGGTATACCTCCTGATGAACAGGATAAAGTTGCTGGCCAAATCCGGACTAACGATAGTCGAGGTTATGGCGATATGCATAAGGCGAGGAGTGCAACCCCTCTAATATCTGGGGAAGCCCATGTGGCATTTCAACGGGGAAGACGACGCCACCCATTGCTGCCGTAAGGGTCCGGACTCCGCTGCTGCTTTGGCAGGGATATTGTCCGATTTGTACAAAGGGGAAGAGGAGGAATTCCTCTGCAAAAAAACGCGGGACGGATTCTCCATGTACAACCCCCCAGAGTGGGTAAGTTGCCATTCTTTTCCTAGCTTTGCTTACTCTAGCGTCCTTCCGCTGAGATTACTTGCATCAATGCTTCTGAGCAGGAACTGAGGAGGGCCGTAGAGGGAATCTCTAGCCCCTCCTGCAACTAGAGGACCCTGGAAGGGCCTTAGATCCGGGACTCAAGGTAGACCCGGATATTACAGTGGAGCTTGTCGACGGGGTGTTTTTATCAGGCAAGCTGGGATGGCGCCCTAGTGGCCATTACGGCCGACTACCTCGGACTGCTCCCCGCATCGCGTGTAAGCTGGGCTAAAAAAACGTATCCTCTGAAGAGGACTCCCCCCAGGTATTATAATTTACCCTTGAGGCGTCGTTCTATTTGCAGAAACGATGGTCGGAGCAAAGGGCCGAGCCCCTAGGGATTCGTCAACCGCGGGTGTCCGGATCGGGCAGGCTCAAGAGGAAGGCGATGAGGGTTGACACACCGCTACAGAGGTAAAGTAATGACCTCTCCCGCCATTTACAGAATTTGAAACATGACAGCGCCCTTTGTGTCTGGCAGGAAGAGGAATAACCGGACTATATCCGGGGACCCCACCAATCATGCCTCCACCAGCCATGTTCTAGGACCGGCTTCAGGAGCAGAGGCAGACACGGGGCCAACACCGCATAGCCCCCTGACGGAGGATGCGAATATATGTTCGGCCATGAACTCAGAAGTGGAGAGCGCCATGAATCACCGGCGCCGGAGGGCCGTGCTCCAGAACAACATCTTCTCCGAAGAGGCTTTTAATGCCTTCAATTCGGTGGACGCATATATCCGAGCTGCTCGAGGCGGGCTTGCCCGAGCGACAAACCAGTATACCAAAGACATACGGGTAAGAAATTTTGATAAGTATGTATAGTAGTAGCGCCTGAGACTTGGAATAGTTGGGATAACTGTTTAAAGGATCAATATATGCACAGGTCCTTGTGGACAAGAACGAAGAATTGGCGCGGGAGCTGGAGGCATGCAAAGCCCAGTTGACTGATGCGGTGGCCAAGTTAGAGGGACCCCGAAGGGTCCCCTCTGGTAATATTTGTCTCCATTATACGCAGATGTATCAGTTGGTAAATGGCTGGTGCGGTTAATCTAATAGAAGATTCTGCACACAATCCCGGGGTGAGGGCGTAGTGGGTGATGACTCGCATCTCCAATGGCAGCTAAAGGCCGGCGAGCGCATCCTTACGCAGGTGATGCAAGAGAAGAACAAGCTTCACGATACCACTATTCGTCTGGATGTGGAATTAAAAGATGTCCGCGCTCAACTGGCGGACTCCGTGAAGGAGAAAAAAAAGCTTCGACGCGACATTTATGATAAGAGCTCAAGCGAACTGTTTGATAGTTCGGCAAGGAAGTTTATGGAAAAGATTTTTCCTTGCAGGAATGTCAACGGGTCGCCCTGAAGAGGAGATGCCCTCATCTGCAGGTGATTTGCTCCAAGAACTGTCGCAGATGCATGAACGTGCTCGGCAGGTGATGCATGGCGTTGCTCAGGCCTTGTGGCCATCAAGCCTTCTGCCGAATGGCATGGGGGAGCTTGCGGACCTGCTTCAAGGAGCCTGACGGCGCTTCCGTCTGTGGAAGATATCAGCCTGCCAGCAAGGAGCAAGAGAAGCCTGGGCAATGGTGAAGACGCGCTACACCAGGCTGGACCCGAACCATATGGCCGAAGTGAGACCGGTGGGGACTGATGGGCAAGAAATTCCCGTGAGCTTGGTATATGACTAGGTAGCATTAGCCGCTAAGTATTCTCAGCAGGATTGTAGGCTAGATAGCCTGTTAGATGGTATAGAGGAGGAATACAGTCAGTCTTAGTGACTTTGTAATTTAATTGGCATAATTAGCCTCTAGCCGGATTGAAATCATTTGTCATGGTGGACCTTTTCGCTTCAGCCCCCGGATCCTATAGTCCGGGGTGTGTCCGAATACCCGCTCAATTATACAAAAACTGGGGTATGCGTGGAGACCAGGCATAGGCGTCATAGGTGCTTGAACAGACAAGTACCCAACTAGTTCTGTTATATTGCATGGTAGCAAGAAACATCTTCCAGGGAGAATAGTTCCGTTAGGGGTTCCTTTCCCTAGGTATCCATGTGTCGATGCACATGTCCGGACTGCACGCAATGGCGCAGGATAAAAAGCTTCTGGTTTTTTTTCTTGTTGTTGTAACCAAGAATACATCCTTTGTTCACCGATTGAATATTCTCTTAAGGAAACTAGCTTTCGGCTTCACCTAGTCTAAGGTACACATCCGCCTTAACCGACAGTAACAATCACAGAGGTGCTCCCCTTATGCCCTAGCCGAATTAACGGGAACGTAGGGCATAAACACAAGAGCCAGACAACCCAGCTTGGCCACATCTTAAGTCATATCGATGCATATAATGGTGAAAAAAGGGCACATACGGAAAAAGAACGTGTATGCGATGGGCAGAAAGCCATTAAAGTAATTATGTCTAGCTTCCGAATAGGAAGCCCCCAGGTACAGCTTGCATACATAGTACGGCCAGGATGATCCGGGAGTCCGCACTGTGTTGAACACTGTGTGTGAAGAGAAAAAGGTGCGAGAAAGGAGAGAAACAAAGGTGGAGCATAATTAAAAAGGAGGGGTGAGGAGACGAACACTGTGTTCGGCATCAGGCGTAGAATCTCCGGAGTCTAGCCGCATTCCATGGGTTCGGCTCGAGTCTGTTATGAGATGCATTACATAGACGGTACGCTCCTCCGGTGAGAACTTTGTCAATGATGAAGGGACCTTCCCACCTGGGTTTGAGTTTGTCCTTCTTCTTCTCCGGTAGGCGCAGAATGAGCTCGCCAATATTGTAAGTTTTGGCCCGCACTTCTCTGCTTTGATATCGCCGAGCCTGCTGTTGATAGAATGCGGAACGGGCTTTTGCGACATCGCGCTCCTCCTCCAGGGCATCCAAGTTATCCTGCCGATCTAACTTAGCTTCCTCCTCTTCGTACATGCGTATGCGTGGCGAATCATGTATTATGTCGCAGGGTTGATACGGGCGTGGGCTGCCCTCAGTTGTTTATCACCAGCACGGAGCATAGCGCTTCCGTATGTGTACGGGCATAGCCGCTCCTCGGCAGTGTCATCAGCCAGCGCGGAGCATGGTGCTTCCACTGGTACGTGGGAGGGGGCTCCCCTCCGGGAGGAGCGCCCGGGGCGTGTACAGCCCCGCCCTGACACGTAGCCGGCACGGTAGGGCTAGGAGAGGTGTATCTGGGCACCCGTGAGCCAGCGCGGGACTCACAAGGCCCTACCTCGAGGCGAGTTGCGCCTGGCTCTGGGCCTTTATCAATGGTGTGTTCCTGCAGGGTGGTTAGAATGCAAATGCTCTACATCCTCAGGTCCCGGCCCTCGAGCGAGCTCAGCCGCTGCTGGTATGACAGGTCGCGATGCCGTGGGTCAAGGCCAGGGGTGAGGGCTAGAGAGCCAGTAAGAGCCCATGAGTCGCGATGCTCAGGTGCCCCCCTTTTAACATGCAAGCGCTTTGCATGCGAGATGAGAGGTCCGCGATAAGCAGTAGATGATAATCATGAGGACCAGGTTAAGCTCGGAGGAGCGAATTCATTTAGATAGATGCAGAAAAAGGCAAACGCCACTAGGTCAGGCCCGAGCAGCTTGGGGATAATGCAGCCCGAGGGGCACCCCCACAAGGTAGGTAAGGAACATAAGCAAAACAGATACATGCCACAGGGACGGATCCACGCGAACTGGGAATGATGCAGCCCTACGGGCGCTCCCAGATGAAAACGGAACTTGGAAAGATGTCACCTGATACCGTTGTGGATGAAGTGTCGGAGTAGCTGACGACGCGTGGTGAAGAAGCCACCCCTCACAAGCCTCCGAAGCCCTGAGCCTCGGGAGGCTCTGGGGGTCCGGGCGGCTTCTCAAGGTCCATCTCCACCTCCTCCAGGAACATGCGGTGCGTGGACACCTGGGCTTCCAGGATGCTCCTCATCAGGCACTGGTGGGAAGCAGCCGCGTTCGGAAGGCCAAAAGGCATGTGAACGTAGCTGTGAGGTGGACCCTCGCAACGCCCCACGCATGAAGGCCAGAGGCGCCCCTGAGACGCGGCCTGGTTGAGCCCTGGTACGTTGATGCAGACACGCAGCCCACCATCCTCGTCGGGATGTGGGGCTACGGCGGGTAGGCGGCGACTGCCGCGCATGACTCTGGACTCCTGTAGCTCCTGAATGTTCCTCACGATGAACTCCTGAGGGTTTGGCCCTCCTTGCCTCATACCTTCCTGAGGGAAACGTGCCTTGAAGCACGCCTCCAAGTGGTGCCCGAGCGCCTCCCTCATGACCTTGGCAAGGTCGGTGGCCCTCCAGGAGAGAGCCCCCGAGCCCTGCCCGAGGAGGGCGCCGGGCGTGCCTTCCTATGCGATAGAGGGTGGCGCCCCTTGAACGGGCGCGGTTCCTAATGCATCGCCTCCGGAGGCGCCTGCCTCGTGAGTGTTTGGGCCAGGTGAAGCCTTCTTCTTCTTGGGGTCTGCCTTTGGGAGCCTCCCGCTCCTGTGATCTAGGTCTTCGATTGTCGTGGCTTGGAAGGCACGCTCAAGAGAACACACTGCATCCCTCTCCTCGCAAGGCACTGTGATGATTCCACCACGTCCTGGCATCTTGAGGACATTGTAGCCATGGTGAGTCACTGCCATGAACTTGGCTAGAGCTGGTTACCCGAGGATGGCATTGTATTGTAGGCGAATGTGGGCGATGTCGATGTCAATGAGCTCGGTGCGGTAGTTGTTGCGCTGCCCAAAGGTGACAGGAAGGCGAACTTGCCCTATCGAAATAGTGGAACCGTCAGTGACTCCTGAGAAAGGCTTGGTCGGCTGAAGCTGATCATATGGCACTTGGAGATTGTTGAACATCTCGACGGACAGGATGTTGAATTCAGCTCCGCCGTCGATGAGGGTCCTGGTGACTTGCACGTTGCTGATGACTGGGGAACAAAGCATCGGGAGGACTCCGGCCGTTGCTGCGCACTTGAGTTGATCTGCCGATCTGAACGTGATTGCGCATGTAGACCACCTGAGAGGGCACGTGGCCTCAAGCTTGGGGAGGACTGCATTCACCTCGCAAGCGAACTGCTTGAAGATGCACTGAGAGGCCGGGGCCTGAGCGCTGCCCAGGATGCAAGCGATTACGCGCAGCTCCTGGAAGCCCCCAGCCCCCTCGCCCTGGTGATGGTCTTCATTCCTCCTTGGCGGTGGTGGCAGAGGAGGGAGGCCTACGTTGCCTTGAGGGCGGTCCTCACGAGGCTGATCCCTCCAACCTCCCTCGCGAGGCTGGTCCTGCCAGCGGTCCTTGCGAGGTCGGTCACGCCACCCTTGGCGAGGGCCGCGGTCTTCCCATCGTCCTCCACCTCTTCCTCCTCCTTGGCCATAGCCCCGGTCATTGCGGTCGGGGCGTCGGCCGATACGCCCATCTCGCACGGCCCTGAGCTCTTAACATTCATTGGTGTTGTGGGTGTGGAGGTCGTGGTACACGCAGTACCTGCTGCTCTTGGATGACTCAGGCTGATCCCTGCCTTGCTTGGTGTCCGGCTCGGCTGCGAGCACGGCAGCCCCCTTGCGCTTCACGTCCTTGGCCTTGGGCTTCTTCTCTTCTGGGTCGGCAGCCGAAAGCTTGAGGAGGGAGAGGCGCCCTTCCTCAGCCCTGGCGCACTTGGTCGCCAAGTTGAACAGCTCCAGGGATGTGCACATGTCTTCATGGATTGCTAGCTCTTCTTTCATCTTGATGTCACACACACCATCGGAGAAGGCTGAGATAATAGCCTCCTCGGTCACCCTGGGGATCTTGAGGCGGGCGTTGTTGAAGCGCTGGATGTACTTCTGCAGGGTCTCTCATGGCTGTTGCGTGATGCGGCACAGGTCACTCATGGCCGGCGGCCGGTCGTGAGTACCTTGGAAGTTGGCGATGAAGCAGGTGCGCATCTCGTCCCAGGAGGAGATCGTGCCAGGAGCCAAGTTCAGGAGCCAGGTGCGGGCACCGTCCTTGAGCGCCATGGGAAACCAATTCGCCATGACCTTTTCGTCCCCGTTGGCGGCTTCGATGCCCAGCTCGTAGAGCTGGAGGAAATCCGCAGGGTCTGCAGTGCCGTCGTAGCGAGGAGGCAGGTCCGGCTTGAACTTGCCGGGCCACGCAATGCTACGCAGCTCGGAGGTGAAGGCGCGACAGCCTGCTGTGGCCACCGGAGCTCTCTGCTGATGCGGGGCTTGCTCCTGGAGGTTCCTGTGCACCGCTGCCTGGAGCAGCGTGGGGTCTTGACGTGGCGGTGCAGGGATGCGGTCATGGCGCTCCGATGCTGGGAGCACGTGAGCACCTTCTTGGGGGCGAGGGATCTCTTGGCAGCTCCTTTCTTGTTGCGCAGGCGCTGGACACGGTGGGTCTCGTCCTGGGGCCGCGCGCCTTGGAGCCAGGGCGCCTTCTTGGGGAGGAGGCGGTGGAGGCACCTCCTGCTCCTCGCCTCCTGTGCAGGACGTAGGGCGAGGCAGCGAGAGGGACGGCATGGGAGAGCCCCCCTGCGGCATTGACGAGCTCGGTGATACGGGCGAGCCAGTCCTCGTAGAGGTCGTCGACGGGACGGTAGTGCAAGAGCTCATGCGCCAGGAGCAGCGCGGCGTGCGCGTCCGTGGGGCGCGACGGGCGTGGGACGACGAACCGGCTGGAGTCAGCGACGGGGTGGCGGTGCGGCCATCGTGCCGAACCGAAGGATGCAGGGACGAGGCCTGCTGCTCGTTCCCCGTCGGGCTGGTGGCGGCGTTGGCGGCAGGCAACGGGGAACAACAAGGGCGTCCGCCGACGGGCACCGTCTGGGCGACACGGGTGGCGAGAGCAGCCCGACGCTCGGCACAAGCTCGGCGAGCATCAGCCATGGACGCGGCGGAAGATCACACGCGACTAGCGGAAGAAAGATTCCGGCGCACCCCTACCTAGCGCGCCAAATGTCGGATTTCGGGTTCCGGCAGACCCTTGAGGTTCGAACACATGGGTGCGCACGAAGATCTTTCCCCTACCAGCTCACGCCTCGAAGTCTCGCAAGGATCTAAGCAAGAAAGATGAACACACAAGGGACACGAGATTTATACTGGTTCAGGCCACAATTGTGGTGTAATACCCTACTCCAGTGTGTGGTGTGGTGGATTGCCTCAGGGGCTGATGATGAACAGTACAAAGGAAGAACAACCTCGCGAGGGGCTGTTCTTGAGCTGGTGCGATGAACTGCTTGGGTGAGTTCAGTCGCCTCTCTCTCTCTCTCTCTCTCTCTCTGGTCGATCTGTTCTCTCGATCCAATCTCTAGATGCCTCTACCCTGCGGGTGGCTAGTCCTATTTATAGAGGGAGGCCCTGGGCCTCTTCCCAAATAATGAGCAGGAAGGGCACCAACAATTGGCCATTTTGAAGGGGAAAATCTAGTACACTTATCCTGACTAAAGTTGGTCTTCGGCTGCCAAAGGCTCTAACGATGATGTCGTCCTGGGCTCCACGATGACCTCCATCCTGTCGTTCTGCTGGTCTTGGTCTTGTTGCACCGAAATGGTAACCTTTGCCCGATGCCTTGGCCTGTGCTTGCCCCCTTTGCACCGAAAGGGAAACAAGGACACTGCGCAGGCCGGTGCCCGCCTGGCGCCCGCCTGGTCTCGATCGTCATGGATTGCTTCACGGGATCCTCGGGAGGTACCCTGCCTGGATCTCTCCGCCTCCTCGCGAGCCTGCCTGAGGAGGCTGCTCCTGAGGACGCTTCCTGTCGTCCGCCCCGCGAGGCTTGGCCCCTCGCGAGGGTCTTGAGCTTGAGCTGAGGAGGTTGGGATGTATTGGGCCCCCACTTGAGCCACGCCACAGGCCGCGGGCAGGCAAGTCTGGGGACCCCCGTTCCCAGAACGCCGACAACTATCATCATGGCTGTAGACATAGCCTGCTTACAACTAGCCGTGTTCGACATAATTTCTCGTGTGTAGATGCCTGTGCATTGCACGGAACACCAAGATTGGGGGGTGGACGGCACCGGCAGCGGCCATCACGCCAGATTTTTCCATGGCCTTCTAGATGTGGTGGGGAGGAGATAAGGCAGATTGTGAGAGACAAGGAGTTGTTTGTAAATAGGGATCAAGTGCGGGCATATTTTTTCAAAACTGGAGAAGTTTGGTTTGTATGCGTCAGATCTAGATCCAACGACTATTGGTGAAAGATGCCAGGCACAACATCATCATGAACTCAGGACCTGTTTGATTCGCACGATTTTGAAAATGCAGGAATAGGACATGGCAATATTACAAGTTTCAAACTAATATTACAAATGTTAGGAGTAATATTGCACGTACGAAGAGGGAATTACTAGGAAGTTTACGTAAGAACTTTCGTTACTTTAGGTGGATGCAGCATTATCATACAAACTAAAATCCTCCGCCCTGACAAGTCACTAATGGGCAAATAAGTTTTCGTGTCTCTGGCCACTTGATGTTTCAAAAAAAAAAATCAACTTCTGTGGAGACTTTTCATTTAGGCTTAGACGCTTGCGGTGATCAGCACGCCATTCATTGTTGCGCCATAGAACGCCAAACCTCATTACCTTGAGCACACTTTCCTCCAGAACAAAGAACCTGGCCAACTTAATCTCAGATGTGCTGCCTCGGTAGTCGATCAAATCAATTTCTGTAAGATGGAGACAGGCATTCAATGAGAATTATTATACTGCAACACATTTTTCACTGTCAGGGACTTTTTTATCTGCAAAAGGAGAGAACATATTAGAGCAACTAGCTGTATAAGATTGCCATGTCATCAAGAGGTACCAATATCATTTGCTCATACGATAGGGTTGGCTGGCTAGTGATATTTTTTCACTCTCTCTCTCTCTCTCTCTCTCTCTCCCTCTCTTTCTCTTTCCTCTCATTTACCTAGGAGAAAGTGAAGAGGTTGGACATTTGTTGCCTTCCACTATGTGGACGATGCCATATTTCTCAAAAGTATGCCACATAATACGCATCAATGTCAAATCAAAAGATTTTGGCACCGCTCGATGTGAGAGATTTGGCACCGCTGTGCACACAGACCCACATGTATAAACAAATCAATCAAACCAACTACACCAGCCTCTCACTGTCCCAAACAAGTGTTTTTATTGCCTCAGTCCTCTCTCTCCACACAAGTGTTTTTTCATTGCGTGAGTTAATTTGGCACCGGAGCAAAGTAGGTGATCCAGATTAGGGCACCAGGTGAGCAATGGAGGGGCATCAATGCCAAATGCATCACAAGTGAATTTGGCACGTGTTTTGGCCTACATAGTGGAGGGCCGTTATAGCCCACTTTAGTACTACCTCATGATTAGTATAAAATTTTGACCATAGATTTACCTAAGAAAATGCCAATTCATGTCACTAAAAATTATACCATTTGAAATTATGTTCAAATACGAATCCAACGATATAGTTCTTAGTGACATGCATTAACATTTTGTCAGTTAAATCTACGGTCAAATTTTGATACTGCAAAATAGGAAGAGTAAACCAGGACGGAGGTAGTACTTGCTCTTAGGGTAACCATAGAGTTACTAGAGTAGTCTAAGTTACTTTCCACTATGACTAGCCTAGGCTACTATAGTAGTACAACAAAAAAATGATGCAGGTGATCACGTGAGAAAAAAATACTAAAAACATTTATTTCGGTGCAGTGCGTAGATGCAGTTTTGAACACTACACTTGTCATCGTAATTTGGGAAAATTACGAACAAATTGAGCTATGTTGTGATTACCGTTTACTAATAAGAAAGAAGTTTCACCTTGATGAGTAGCTTCTCCGTGCATGGAAAGCATGTAAGGAATCCAACAACTTGATCCAGATTGGGGCCGATAGATTTTATTGCCAAGATCTTCACTGTGCGCATAGACTGGGTCAAGCTTGTGGGAATCATTTTCTGGAAGACGGTCGTAAATACATCAAGAAGAAATTTAAAATGTGAATTTCAAGAAGACGGAGAAGAATATGAGTGATGTACCTGAACGATTACAGATCCAATAGAGAGTTTAGAGAATTTGGCAGACAAGTACACCAATGCTATCAATTTTGGTGCATCAGTGACCCTAATTTTTGTTGGAACTTCTAGATCCGATACAACCAATCTCTCAAGGAAAGGCGCATTCTCAATGACCATAACGTGGAACAGCTGGAGTGATCTCTTCCCAATTGATGTCTTGTTGCGGGACCAGCAAGTCACATAAATCCATCGGAGATTCGTCGAGGTGATGTGGATGCTAATGAACCCATGGATCTGCTCAAGATGAAGGTACCCGAGCGCAGTACAGCTGTGGAGCAGGTGCTCCATAGCCTTCTTCGAGATGACGATGTCGAAGAGGTCAAGCTGCTTGAGTTGAGGGAGAAGAAGGGCGGGCGCGACATTAATCTGGGGAAGATAGCAGGAGCTGAAGCTGATGCGGTGCATCGTTGGCATGAGGCAGAGCATGGATGGCGGCAGAGAGCGACATCGTCCAGCTTCAAACCTGAGCTCCTCGAGCTAATCTAGGGCGGGGGATAAGAACCACTCGTCGAACTTGGGTTGGACCTTGCAGTTGGTACTGAACATGTAGATGTCAAGGTGTCTGGCTGGCCCAGTGTGTGATGAAAGGATCTTGGAGACTGCGGCCATGCGTTTGCAATCCCCGTTGCAGAGGCAGCTGTCGACGGTGATGTTGAGGGGGATGCGGCGCCAGAGGGGGCGCCACCACCGGGAGAGCAGGGCGGTCCGCATGGCAGATTTGGTGGGGAGGAGGCCGGTGATGACGAGCAGCATGTCATTCGGGAGGCTGCTGATGAAGTCTAGGCTCGCCGAATGCGGTTTTGGCTCGAGCCGCCTCCACTTGTTGGCTGCCCCGCCGTCCATCTCAACCAGCGGCGATGCCGATGTACACGTGTGCTGGTGTGTGTTGTGTGCTGGGTGTGCGTGAGTGGGTCCTTCTGTGCATGCCGCCGCGCAGTGGTGAATTGTGCGCGAGTGCGTCCTTCACGCGGAAGAAGTGTGTCCTCAATGTGCCCTCAATTTACTAGTGTGCGGGGTGCTACCCCGAGTGGTTTCAACTTTGTTTACTTCACCGCGTGTCAGATGGGCCTCTAGTTTACTTATTTTCACCCACTGCCACATGGGCCAGCACATGAAGATACCGGACACGAGTTGACAAGGCAGCATGTGGACTGGTTGACTGGTCAACTAAACAATATACGAAGCTATACGCTAACACAGTGAGCGTATAATCCGTCGGTATAAAGAGTTTGAGTGAAAGGGGAGGCCCGTGAGAGATAGCAGAGAGAGAGAGAGAGAGAGAGAGAGCTACTCCCTCCGTTCGATAATGTAGTTCCAACATTTTTTTTAAAGTCAAACTTTTGAAACTTTGACCGAGTTTATAAAGAAATTACTTATATCTACAATACCAAAGATAAATGATAGTATGAAGTAAGTACATGCTGTGATGAATCTAATGATCGTTCCAGATGTAAATGTTTTTCTCCACATATACCTGGTCAAACTTTTCTGAGGTTTGACTTTTCAAAACATCCATACGCTTATGGACGTGAGAGTCCCTAACTAGAGAGAGGGAGAGAGAGAGAGAGGTTGTGAAATAGAAAGAGTGAGTGAAAAAAGTGTGTGTGCGTGTGTGTGAAAGAGACATGGACAACACACGATAAAAGTAGAGAAAAAGCGTGTGTGGCTTATGCAAACATATCACACATGCATCTTCGACAATGGAAGCAAGGTGAGGAGATAGTGTGTGGTTGTTTGCAACCGAGAGAGAAAGACCCCTATCACATAGCCAAGAGGGGTCTGAGAAACAAGGGAGAGAGGTCGAGAGAGACGTACGGAGAAAATGCAGACATGGGGAGGAGAGAGTGTATGTTTGTCATAAAGAGATCCCCTGGAGATCGTGATGGGACTACTTGGGTGGGAGATCGAGTGACGAGGTGTGTGCGTGATAGAAGATACCCCGAGAGATATCGAGATAGACATATGGATGGAAGGAGACAATACGTGTGTTCCTGATGGCTATTGAGAGATAATCATACTTAGGGGGGGAGTGCTTGCGCCTATGATGGAGTGCGGGATTATGGTACTTAGGGGGGGTGTCACATAGAGATAGAACTAGGGCGGAGAGTGTTGGATGGGTCGATATGTATAGCGTGAGAGAGACATGTGTATGTGTGAACCAGGGAGATATAAAGTTTGAGAGAGATAGAGGAGCCCCGATAAGGCTGAGTGGTGCGTCAGATAGCTGAGAGGGGGAAAGAGATATTCCATCCGCTCGATAATGCAATGCATGTAAATTTTTTAGAAGTCAAAGTTTGGAAACTTTGATCAGGTTTACGCAAATGTTATTTATATCTACAATACCAAAGATACATCATACGAAACTACATCTCATGATGAATCTAATGGTATATGTTTGTCGTTCTAGATGTAATTGTTTTTCTCCACGTACATGGTCAAACTTTGTGATGTTTGACTTTTCAATAAATCTATATGCTATGGACCGAAGAGAGTGCCTAAGTCGAGAGAGATCAAGTGCGTGTGAAGGAGAATGAGTAAGTGTGCAAAAAGAGTATGTGTGTGAAAGAGAAAGTGACAACAAACGATAAATTAGAGAGAGTGTGTGTCTTTTCGTTTCTTATGCAAACATATCATGCATGCATCTCCGAGATAGAAAAGCAAGGCGAGGAGATACACGAAGATAGCTAGTGTGTGATTGTTTGCAACGGAGAGAGACACCCCTATAGCACATGTCCAATAGAGGTCTGGCCAACAAGGAACAAAGGTTGAGAGGGACACATGGAGAACATGGACGCATGGGGAGGGAGAGAGGTTGTGTTTGTGATAGAGAGATCCCCTCGATATCATGAGGGAACTATATGGGTGGGAGATCGAGGGAATTGCGTGCGTGATAGAAAGATGCCCCTAGAGAAATCGAGATAGACCGTGCACATTTTGTGATGGATACTAAGATTAGCTAGTCATATACATATAGGGGGGACTGCGTATGCCTACAATTGAGTGAGAGACCATCATACTTGGCTAGCTAGGCATGACATTGTGTGTGTGTGTGTGTGTGTGCGTGTGAGATGGAGATAGAACGAGGGGGAGAGATAGAGTTTTAGATGGGCCTATCAAGTGCGAGTGAGATATGCATGTGTATGTGTGACCCAGGTAGATGGAGAGTTTGAGAGAGGGGGGAGAGCTCCGAGACAACAGAGTGGTGCGTGAGAGAGTTATGGGCAATGAGCCAAGGAATTGAAAGTGCATTATATCGACTAGAGGGGGTGAATAGGCGATTTTTATGAATTCTTCACTGAGGAATTTGCTGGTGAGGAAATTCCTAAATGAAGAACTACTAGTAGCGGAATAAGTACTCAAATGTAAACATAACAGAACACAAGCATGGTCATCATGATGGAATGAAGACAAGCACAGAGTACAGAAAGCGTAAACACAGGATTACACAGAAAGAAGACGAACAGACTAAAGAAATTGAACTAGGGAAATTGAGAAAGTCTTCAGTCAAAGTCTTCAAACAGATATGAACATGCACACATCAACAGAACTGAGGAAACGAAAGAGTTGAGGAAATAGAACCAGTAAGCTTGGTGAAGACAATGATTTGGTAGACCAGTTCCAACTGTTGTCTCAGTTGTACGTCTGGTTGGAGCGGCTGAGTATTTAAACTCGAGGACACCCAGTCCCGGACACACAGTCCTCACTGTATTCTCCTTGAGCTAAGGTCACACAGACCTCGCCCAATCACTCGTGGTAAGTCTTCAGGTGACTTCCATACCTTCACAGACTAGGTCACTCGGCGATCCACAATTCCTCTTGGATGCTCTAGACCATGACGCCTAATCGTCTGGAAGAAGCACGGTCTTCAAAGGTAACAAGCATCAGATCCACGCAGGATCAATCTCTTCAGTGATGCTCAATCACTTTGGGTTTGTAGGTGTTGGGTTTGGGTTTTCCTCACTTGATGATTTTCGCTCAAAGTCCTCGGAGGATGGGATGCTCTCAAATGACAAGTGTCAGTTTCTCTCGAAGCAGCCAACCAGCTAGTGGTTATAGGGGGCGGCTATTTATAGCCAAGGGAGCAACCCGACATGATAAGACATAAATGCCCTTCAATGATATGACCATCAGGTGGGTAGATATTTTGGGACAGCTGGCGCATAGCACAGCAACGGTCGGAATTTTGACTCTTAAATTCTTCAGGGCTATCATGTTCCTCACTGTGTAGGCAATCCGCACTGGCGAATTCCTAACTCCTCAGTCAAAACAAATTCATCAGAGACCAGAAGAACTTCGTCTCTGTCACTGAAGAATATGACTGAACTGTATGAGATTTCCAATGGCTTCACTCGAAGGGATTGGTAGGTGTAGGATTTTGAGTTGAGCATCACATGGAAATTTTTCCTTAGTATTTCCTCGACCCCCTTTAACAGTACGGTGTTTCCTATGACTCAAGAAAGAGAAAATGAAACTACGAAAACAAAAGTCTTCATGCTTCATGTTTCTCGAATGATTGCCAAGTCTTCAAGGTTACACCAATTTCTTCACTTTCAAAGTCTTCAGAAATCCAAAGTCTTCAGTTGAAGAACTTCATTTTTAGGGGTCAACTTTCTCTGTAAATATCAAACTCCTCATAGATTTATAGACCTGTGTACACTCACAAACGCATCAGTCCCTTAACCTATAAGTCTTCAATACACCAAAATCACTAAGTGGCACTAGATGCACTTACAATCTCCCCCTTTTTGGTGATTGATGACAATATAGGTTAAGTTTTCAACGGGGATAAATATAGGAAGTGTAAGTATTGATGTTGAGGAATTTGATTGCAAGATATAGAAGAAATCCCCCTGAAGATGTGCATAGTGAGGAATTTGCTTTTGAAGCAATGCACACTTGACGAGTATAATCATGCAGATCTCCCCCTATACCTTGTAATTCATACACGCATTTGACATATAATCCGAAGAATTTGAAATGCATGATGAAATATGGTGACTAATGTAATTTAGCATGCGTGCATTGACAGTAATGAGGAATAAGCATGCAGAAGAACACATCAAAAGTATCAGGCCACCATAGAGTTTAAGGTTACAAATCGATCCAGCAAAGTCATCAGAAGAATGAGAGTTGTAACTTAGCAAAAAAACACCCATATAAGATAGACCCGCTTGAAGACTAACTCAAATTTCTCCCCCTTTGTCATCGAATGACCAAAAGGGTTGAAACTGAGGACTAACGCCCCTGAAGAATATCATGATGATGGAGGAGTGCCAGTGTTGTCAGGGTCTTGAGTCGTTGTAGGGCCTGCCGCAATGTCGTCCAAGTCTTCATACTCATCTGTGTCACGCGATGAAGAATATGAACTGGCCACCAAGGAAGGAACCTTGACCTTCTTGAATTTCTTCGGTGGAGGAACAGACCAGTCAAAATCTTCCTTGAAGCCCATTTGCTTCAGATCTTCTTCACCATATAGATGTGACAGAATAGCCCAGGTGCGATCAAAAACTTCATGGAGGTAGTAATGGTTTTTCTTCACTGCATTATGTGTAGAAGTCATGTTGTGAAGAATAGAGCCAAAATGACACTCAACCCTTTGATTCACCTTCTGGTGAAGACTTAGAAGCAGCTCATGGTCAGTCATCACACGAGGAGCAGTAGCTTGAGGACTTGACTTGGGAGCATTGGCAGCAGAATCATGAGTGGCAGAGTCATCATTGGTGGAATAAGATGTAGTTTGCGGAACTGACCATCCAATGGATGAATGCCTTCATTGATAACGGATGGTGACTTGCCCTTCTCATCAGCTTAGGAATATATCCGCTTGAGGACTTCAATCGGGGGCAAGTAGTTGAGGTGATTCTGAAAGTCAGCCTTGTAGTTGAGTGAAGACCTTGTTCCGAGGAATCTCATGATCCACGGTGCGTAAGGCTTCAGCTCAAAAGGTGAAAGTGCAACATTTGCCAGAGTCCTCATGAAGAAATCATGATAGTTTATGGGGATGCCATGCATTATGTTGAATAGCATATTTTTCATCATCCCAATAATTTCTTCATCGGATGAGTCATGGCCTTTGATAGGACTCATGGTCTTCTTCAGAATGCGATAGATGGTTCTTGGCACATAGAGCAATTCCTTCACGAGGAATTTGGTCCTTGGGGCTTGACCAGGCTTCAGAGGCTTCATGAGCACTTGCATATAGTGAGCAGTGAGTTCAGGCTCATCATACAGACAACGAGCACCGTCAGGTGGAGGACTGATTGGCAGGGCATGAAGCAATTCAGAGGCTGGTGCCTTGTAGTGAGTGTTTTCAGTCATCCAGTCCAACACCCAAGAGTTGACGTTAGTAGCATCACTTGTGATATGCAGCATTGCGTAGAACTGAAGAATAAGCTCTTCATTCCAATCAACTATGTCTGAGCAAAATTTGAGCAAGCCTGCATCATGAAGCATACTGAGGACTTGAGAGAAGCAAGGCACTGATTCCATGTCCACGTGAGGAATATGCTCGTGGTTGAAGACTTTGTCCTTATTGAGAAGTAGTGAAGAATAGAAGTTGGCCTGGCTGGCAGTCCAGAAACGCTTCCTTCTAAGAGGAGCATTGTCATATGGGTTGAATTTAGTGAAGAACACATGCTCGCCGAAGAAATCATCAGCCTTGAATTTTTGCTTCTTTAAGAAGGGATCCTTTGGCTTGGGCTGAGGAGTGTCAGCCAATTGCATCACCACCTCAGGAATCACAATCTTAGGATCCACAGACTGAGGAATTTCTGGTTCTTCTTCAGCTGCAGCCTGGGTCTTCAATTCTTCATTTACAATTTCTTCAGCACTAGTGGCTGGAATTTCTTCATGGACAGACGGGGTTGCATGAGGTTCTTCAGATCCCATTTGTACTTCAGTAGCAGCTGGGGACTGAGGAATTGCTTGGAGTGGAGTTAACATTGGAGAGTTAGGGTGCTGACTTTCCCAAAAGTCATCATTGAGCATAGGAGTGGTACAGCCAATGTCCACATCGTCATCTTCCATTTCTTCAATGCCGGCCTCTTCAGTAGTGAACTGAGGCATATGCAAGGAGATGACTGGGGTTAAAGGGATTGCATCCACTTCAATTTCTTCATCCAACTGCTCTGTCGAAGCAGTAGAAGGAGTTTCTTCATTAGATTCGCTAGGAATCCAATAATCTTCACCAAAAGGAACAAGGTCCTTTGATGGCATGAAAGAGACTGGAACGACATCAATTGGGTTGTCACTTGAACTAGTTAGAGGCTTCATCTTCTTCGGAGCTGAAGAATTTGATGAAGTTGATGCCTTCATTTTCTTCATAGCTGCACGCTCTGCAGCCTTGGTCTTCTTCGCATCTGATGCAGATGGAAGGGTCAGAGTTGGTGTAGGCGCAGGAGGTGCAAAGTACTTTTGTTCATTTTCTTCAGGCGCAACTATCGCAGTTGCCCTAACTTCTTCACTTTCTTCAGGCGCACCACTAGTGGATGCCCTGGCAATATCTTCAGCGGATGGAATGGAGTCATCAGCCCTGGTACTCTCATTTTCTTCAGCAGCCTGATTGTCATCAGCGGTGCTGGCATGTTCTTCAGTAGGCTGAGCAGATGCTTCAGCCGGTGTAACTTCAACGTGCACAGGAGCAGCACACTTGAAGTGAATTTCTTCGTCAGATTGACAAACCGAACCTTGGCGCCCTTCCAATCAACATAGCAGCGATCAAATTCATCACTCAGTTGCTTGATTTCAGCTTGCAAGGCAATGAGTTGATCAGGGGTAAGAGTGAGGACATTGTCCTTGAGGTAGCGCTGCTTCTTGTACTGTGCTTTCTTCAGTCTTCTGCCTTCTTCAAATTTCCATTTTTCTTTCTCAATGAAGGCAGTCAGAACATGACTTTGACCAGGAGTGAGGTTCATCTCTGGCAAAGGCGTGTTAGGGTCCTTGTGCCATAGGTCAATGAAATCGAGGATCAACTTTGGATCCAACAGCAGTGGCACATTGCTACCTTTGGCTCTAGCGGCCCTGGCTTGCCTGTCTCTGATGATCTCGGCAAGTTCTTCATCATCAGCCTCATCATCATCAGAGGGCACTTGGAAGGCGACCTGCTTCTTGTGAGGACTTGGTCGAAGGCCTCGTCCAGGAGTGGCCTTTTCTTCAGCAGAGAGGGGCCATCTGAGGAATTTGGTGCAGCCGAGGAACTCGTAGATGCTCCTGAGGCAATTGAGATGCCTGTGGTCCTTTGGCGCGTGGCAAGATGCACAGGTGCAGAGGATTTGCTCGGAGCAGCTGAAGACTTTGTCGGAGGAGCTGAGGACTTTGAAGGAGCAGTCTAAGGAATTGGCCGTGAGGGCTTTGAGAGAGAAGTGCTTGACTTATGCGCAGGCTTCTTAGGCATCGCCTTCTTCGGCTGACTAGCAGGGGCCTCAACAGAGGCACCAGCAGCAGCAGAGTCTGCATTGAATTTCTTCACTGCTTCCTTTGCTTGCTTGGCTAGTTTGGCCTGGCGCTTTGCCCATTCATCAGCATAGTCCTCACCATGCTTGAGGCTGGTGGGATCTTCCACTTGGCCTGGTGCCAATGGAGGTCTTGAGCATGGAGGGTTGAGCGCGAATTTCTTCATATACTTGGGAGTAACATACCTGTACTCCCTCCATTCCCGTGCCCATCTCCTCTTTATCTTTTGAATGCGCACCTTGCGCTGATTTCTATCTTCCTCAGGGGGTGTGCAGTACCCAGCATAAATGTCCTCAGGGATTTCGAAAGGAGTGTTAACCTCAGGTCTCTTTCCACCCTTCTGTGGCTTCTTACCTTCAGTCATTTTCTTCAGTTGAGGAATATGAACAACTAAAGTTTCTGAAGAGGTGTGCAACTTTTCTTCAAGGAACGCTGTGAATGAGTTAAGTTGATGAGAACCTAGTGATTCAGCAGCGGACATTTGTACGTGTGAACAGAGTAAAGTTGCGAGGAATTTGGATAGGTCATATGCGTTCTCAGAAGGTTTTTCAAAAATGAATAGGTTTGAGGAATTTGACCAGATGAGTCTTGAGGAATTTCACTAAGCGTTCTTTGCCTTTGGTTCCAGAGTTCTATAGATTGAAAATCCACAGAATCGAGGAATCTTGAAGAAAATAATTGCTTAGAGAAACGAATCAAGAGCAGATGACATGTGAGGTGTTCATGTGTGTGAAGATTTGAAGAATAAACACCTTTGACGATTTTCAAGAAAACATAAGAATCAAAGAGGGTAGTAAAAGTTACTTTTAATTACCCAAGTTGAAGAACACGACGAACTGGGAAGTGTAGATGTGAAGTTCGTCAGTTCAGATCTTCCACGCCCTAACTCAGCAGAGGAAGACGGCTACAGCAGTGGCGGAGTGAAGAAATCTGCAACCGGCGCGAGTATGATGGCGACGAGGTCGAGGCAGTGAAGCCCTTCCTCACCAGCGACGATGAAGTAGCGGCGGCGCTAGCGTTTGGGGAGCTCGAACGGGAGTGAGAGCGAGCGGAGTGAAAGTGAAGTGAGGAAGAGGCAGGGGTATTTATAGAGGGAGTGAGAAACTTTACGCCCGAGGAAATCAGACGAACGTGCCCCTGGCCCTTCTCATTCGCTTGAAATATGTCACCCACATACTGAGAGGTGGCGATCATGTATGATCGTGGGTGAATATATAAGTATTGTCGTGGGATGCGGAACGGTTTGGGCGGCAAAGCCGAAAATTTAGATCAGATAGATGAAAGTTTCCGTTCACAATTTCTTTAGCTGTCAAGGACACAGTGAAGATTTTGAACGAGTTTCAATTAGAACGCACATGAAGAATTTGTGAATAGACTGGATTGAGTTTAGCATAGAGGGGGAAGGGTCCGATCACATTCACTTAGTAGAAGAAAACAACTTGAAGAATTAGCAATAAGTGAATGCTATTGAGGACATAAACTCATATATATATATATATATATATATATATATATATATATTCTCAAATTAAGAACAACACCGGAAGGAGTGAATACAATGCAAAGTTGAAGAATTTGAAAAACTGAGGAATTTCAAAAACAAAGAAAAACTCAAATTGAAGATTTCCAACTTTGGGTGGTGGCGTAACCCACCGTATAAGAAAGATGATTTCACAACTTCTCGTAAGGCTCTGAGAATTAATTTCTTTGTTAATTTCTTTACACTTAAAGGGTTAGTCTTCATTGATTGAAGAAAAATGTTACTTCGTGTGTTGCGCATCTAAGTCATCAAGTCAGCATAAGTGTTAGGATGTGTGTCCATTTCAGAGAACATTCGAAGATTCTAGGATATTTAGCTCACACCGCAGCTTGCTAAATCTCTTCTCATCCAAGGGCTTAGTGAAGATATCGGCCAGCTGATCTTCAGTGCTAACGTGGTCAATGGAGATGTCGCCCTTCAACACATGATCATGAAGAAAATGATGACGAATCTGGATGTGCTTGGTCTTCGAGTGCTAAACTGGGTTGTGAGCAATCTTGATAGCACTCTTATGATCGCAGGAGAGAGGCACATTCTTCACGTTGACACCATAGTCCTTGAGTGTTTGCTTCATACATAGTAGTTGAGCACAACACGATCCAGCAGCAATGTACTCAGCTTCTGCAGTGGAGAGTGATACGCAGTTCTGTTTCTTCGAGGACCAACAGACCAAAGATCGTCCAAGGAAATGGCATGTGCCTGATGTTGACTTGCGGTCCACGCGATCGCCAGCATAGTCAGAGTCTGAATATCCAATGGGATCAAAAGAAGAGCCCTTGGGATACCATAATCCAAGTGTTGGTGTGTGAGCTAAGTATCGAAGAATATGCTTCACAACCTTATGGTGTGATTCCTTCGGTGTAGCTTGAAATCGGGCACATATGCAAACACTAAGCATAATATCCGGCCTAGATGCACATAGGTACAATAAAGAGCCAATCATGGAGCGGTATACCTTTTGATCAAAGTCTTTACCATTTTCATCAGTGCATAGATGGCCATTTGGGCATTGGAATTTTGACCCCTTTGCAATCTTGCATGCCGAATTTCCTCAATATGTCCTTGAGGTATTTCTCCTGAGATATGAATATCTCACTTCTCTATTGACGAATTTGTAGACCTAAAAAGAATTTCAATTCTCCCATCATAGACATTTGATATTCTTCACTTATCATATAGGCAAATTCATCACTGTATCGTTGGTTAGTACAACCAAAAATGATATCATCAACATATATTTGGCACACAAACAATTCATCATCATAAGACTTAGTGAAAAGAGTTGGGTCGAGTGAACCGGGTTTGAAGCCTTTCTTCATGAGGAAATACTTCAAAGTATCATACCACGCCCGAGGGGCTTGCTTGAGGCCATACAGGGCCTTGTTGAGTCTGAAGACTTTGTCAGGATTCTTTGGATCTTCAAAACCTAGGGGTTGAGCAACATATACTTCTTCCTCAAGCTTACCATTGAGGAATGCACTTTTCACATCCATTTTTTGTAAGATAATATCATGATGGTAAGCATAAGCAAGTAATATGTGAATAGCCTCAAGTCTAGCAACAGGTGCAAAAGTTTCATCGAAGTCAATTCCTTCAACCTGTGTGTAGCCTTGAGCTACAAGCCGTGCCTTATTCCTCACCACAAGGCCATTTTCATCTTGCTTGTTGTGGTAGATCCACTTTGTGCCAATAATGTTGTGCTTGCGAGGATCTGGACGTTTGACCCGTTCCCAGACGTTGTTGAGATCGAACTGATATAATTCTTCTTGCATAGCTTGAATCCACTCAGGCTCCAGAAATGCTTCATCTACCTTAGTGGGCTCTATGATAGAGACAAAAGCAAAGTGCCCACAAAAGTTAGATAAGTGTGAAGATTTTGAGCGTGTGAGAGGACCTGGTGCTTCAATGTCATCGATGATCTTCTCAATTTGCACTTCATTTGCAATACGAGGATGAGCGGGTTGTCTTCGAGGAATTTGATCTGCATTTTCTTCAGGAGCATTTTCCTCAGCACCATTTTCTTCAGGTGTGCTAGCTCGACATTCATCACGTTCAGGAATGAATTCTTCAGCAGATTCTTCGGTGCGAATGACATCCTCAGTAGCTTTGAACTTGATAGAATCCTCAAGTGCTGGTTCATCTATCACGGAAGGTAGGTGCTCTCTTTGCGAGCCATTAGTTTCATCGAACCGCACATCTACAGTTTCAACAACCTTGTGAAGAACGTTGTTGAAGACTTTGTAGGTGTGCGAGTCCTTTCCGTAACCAAGCATAAAACCCTCGTGTGCTTTTGGTGCAAATTTAGAATTGTGATGAGGATCTCTAATCCAACATTTAGCACCGAAGACTTTGAAGTAACTCACATTGGGTTTCTTGTCAGTGAGGAGTTCATAGGCAGTCTTCCTGAAGAATTTGTGAAGATATACTCTATTGATGATGTGGCACGCAGTATCAATTGCCTCAATCCAGAAACAACGAGGCGTCTTGTATTCATCAAGCATAGTGTGAGCCATCTAAACAAGAGTTCTGTTCTTTCGCTCCACGACGCCATCCTGCTCAGGAGTATAAGGAGCAGATAACTCATGAGTAATACCAAGCTCAGATAGTCATCAAGACCGGAATTCTCGAACTCAGTCCCATTGTCACTTCTGATGTGCTTGATCTTCACACTAAAGTTGGTTGAAGCCCTCGAGGAAAATCATTTGAAGACTTCCTGCACTTCATGTTTGTAAGTCACAATGTGCACCCATGTGTAACAAGAATAATCATCAACAATAACAAAGCCATATAGAGATGCATCATTTGTAACAGCTGAATAATGATTAGGACCAAAGAGATCCATGTGAAGCAATTCAAATGGTCGAGTGGTAGTCATGATAGTCTTTGTTGGATGCTTGGCCTTGGTCATCTTTCCAGCTTCATAGGCTCCGCATAAGTGATCCTTGAGGAATTTCACATTCTCAATGCCAATGACACGCTTCTTCTTCGCAAGCGTGTGCAAATTCCTCATGCCAGCATGACCAAGTCGTCGATGCCATAGCCAGCCTTCTGAAGCTTTTGCAAGTAGACATACGGCCGGTTGTGGTCCTGTAGAGAAATCAACAATGTACAAGACTCCTCTCCTAAAGCCTTCGAAGACTTTGGAATTGTCAGCTTCCATGATCACTACGCAATGATATTTTCCAAAGACAACAACCATATCAAGATCACAAAGCATTGAGATAGACATGAGGTTGTATCCTAAGGACTCGACAAGCATGACTTTGTCCATGTGTCGATCCTTTGAGATCACAACCTTACCTAGACCCAATACCTGACTTTTGCCTTTGTCAGCGAAGATGATATACTTCAGATGTGACGGTGATAAAGGAGCATCCATCAATAGATTCTTATCACCAGTCATGTGATTCGTACATTCACTATCGAGGACCCACTCATTGGCTTTGGGTTGATCATCCTGCAGATGAATTAGTGCAACTTACGAACTCATATACTTCATTAGTGAAGAATATGACATCAATATCATCAGATCAATTTCTTCGAGCAATAGAACAGATAAACGGTATGGGGACGTGAGAAATGAAAGTTCATTTCATCATGATTAGCCTGCGTCCTTTCAGGCACTGTTCAGGTCTCCAGCAAATTCTTCAGACATTTTGAGCGCGTCTGGAGACCTGACCTTGCATAAGAGATTAGTTCTTTTTCTTCACCACCCACATCTGAAGGGGTGGCAAAGAATTCATCACTCTGCGAGCACCATATGAGAAAGGTGGCATAGAAGCCAGTCCGCTTCATTTCACATAAGATGGGTTAGGGTAAGCATATGAATAAGCAGAGAAATTCTTCGAGGACTTATGAACATAATGATTTGAAGAATAATGCTCATATTCATAGCCCTTAGCTCTACCCTGCGAAATAGAGGGGTTAGCACGCTGATGATCATATGAGGACTTTGATCCTTTTGAGGAATTTGATCCACGTGAGGAATTTGGTCCGTATGAGGACTTGGATCCATATGAAGAATTTGGTTCATATGAAGAATTTGATCTGGAGTTCCTATTCTTCACAGGTGGTGTCATGAGGACATTCACCTGAAGACTTTCAAGGCAACTTTTGGGAACCCAGATTTTCTTCATAGGTGAACCGTTCCTGTAGTTAGTGCCAACATATCTAGCAAATACTTCACCATTATGATTTTTGAACAGTTTATAGTTGGAGTCAAATGACTCATCAGAAGAATGAGGAGATTCACATGTAAAGCCAGATAAGTTGCATGGATCAACTGGAGGTCCCTTTGCAGCAACCCATGAGGTTTTGGGGTACTGCTCGGGCTTCCAATATGTTCCATCAGCATTGAGTTTCCTCTCAAAGGCAATACCCTCTTTCCTGGGGTTCCTGTTGAGGATCTGCTTTTTAAGCACATCACAAAGAGTCTGATGCCCTTTGAGGCTTTTGTACATGCCTGTCATGTAAAATTCCTTCAGCCCTGCATCATCAGTGATACTAGCAATGTCCTCAGATGAGGAATTAGTGATAGTAGAGACAGGTGAAGAATTTGTAGCATTAGAGCATTTGAACATTCAGGTGAAGAATTAGCAGATTCACGTTCAATGCACTTCAGACATGGAGGAACAAATTCTTCCTGAGTAGCACTGATTTGTTGAGCAAGTAATGAATCGCGCTCCTTCTGAAGATCTTCATAATCCACTCTTAGCTTCTCAAGATCTTGCTTTCTTTGAAGAAATTTTTAAGAAAGCTTCTCATGATCAGATAAGAGAGTGTTATGATGACCTTGAAGGGTGTCAAACTTGAACTAAAGTCTCTGAAGACTCTCAGCCAAAGCTTTTGACTGATCCATTTCTTCACCCAACATATCATCGCTCTTATTTAGCATGTATTGAACTTTTTCCAAAGCTCTTTGTTGTTTAATGGCATGGGAAGCAAGTTTGACATAGCTGGGTCCAAATTCATCTCCAGATTCATCATCACTGGACTCAGATAGGTAGCATTCGGTTACCTTAGCACTTTTTGCCATAAGGCATGGTGAAGAAGATGATGATTCTGGTTTGAATGTCATCGCATTGAGAGATTCCTTGTAATCCTCAAACCAAGGATCATGACGTGTTTGATGACCTTCATAGACCTCAGAAAGCCGGTCCTAGATTAGCTTCGTGTGATTGAGATGCATGACGTTCCTGAACTGATTTTGGGACAAACAGGAGCAGATGACATCCTTCGTTGTGAGGTTGAGTAGAGTGTACTTGCGAATGTCATCAACCTCCGCCATATTGCATAGATCGGTAAGACCAATCTCAGTGACGGTCCACAGTTCGCTGTCCATGGCCATGAGTCGCTTCTTCATCATGGCCTTCCACCGAGGATACTCATGACCGTCAAAGATGGGGCAGGATCGTTCCTCATTCCTACAGTCGACATAACTAAAACTCCAGGCCGTTAAACCAAAATCACTAAGTGGCACTAGATATCAAACTCACCCACAAACTCCTCATAGATTTATAGACCTATGTACACTCACAAACACATCAGTCCCTTAACCTATATGTCTTCAATACACCAAAATCACTAAGGGGCACTAGATGCACTTATAGGAATTTGTGTGCGTATGATGAGTGCACCCAAGATATCTAGCTTGGACTAGAGAATCATACACAGTGTGCGAGAGAGACCTATAGATGGAGTATATATGCATGCAAACTAGAAATAGTGGCGGACCTAGAAAGTATTTGGAGTGGGGCAAACTAATTGACTGGGGGCATATTCTATAGAAATTTAAATAATTTAAGAATATTTTTCCAAAAACACAAGCAAATCGTACCAAAATTTCATATTTTCAGTGGGTGCCTAGGCCCCCACTCACCATAACGTTGGTTCGCCCCTGACTAGAAAGACCCCCCCCTCCCACACACACACACACACAGAGTGAGAGAGAGAGAGAGAGAAGGAGAGGGACCAACAAGGTTTGTGTGTTGGATGCATGCGACATAATTGAAGATTGTCGGAGAGAGAGATAGAGAGAGATAGAGATAGATAGATAGATAGATAGAGAGAGAGAGAGAGAGCAGGAGTCCGGGAGAGGGGGAGGTCGCATTTTATGCATCAAAGACTGATATAAACCATGTTTACATATAAACTTGCATTCAAATATTTAAATTGGAGAACATGTTATCTGCAATCCACACATGAACAGACATATGCGTATATCAAACAAGTTCATTAATTTGACTTTCAACATGTTCATGGAGTACTATAATACTATACAACATGCTACTAGATTGAGGTGTTCAATTTTGGATTTAGTTCACTATTTTGACCTGGTGAACGAGCTATTTTATTGAATCGAGATATTTCATTTTGGGTTTGATTCCCGTTTTTGAGTGGGTCAACTATTTGTCATATAGTAAATCGCTAGCAACGAGCATGTAAAAACACATTACTCCCAAGCATCATCTCTCCATCTAAAAAAGAAGTGGCAAGCTAATATTTCAAAATTTGATTCAAATCGACTTGGTAAGGTAGACGTGGATGCTCGTTCTCCCAAAATTTGAACGAACCGTTAAACATCCTTTGCTCAGTAGAATTTGCTCGAGCAAATAAAAGGGAGACGCGAAATTACTGGCCTATGTGGGACACGCATCAATTGGCCCATTGTACATCGAGGGTAGGTTCATAACTTCATCCAAGCGCGTCTTCTCCTCGGCCGAAATGACATGTGCCAAATAATTCATAAACCATGGTCGGCAAAACACGCTCTCCTCGCCCGAAATAGCTCGCGCCCACTATTTCAAAACACACTCTTCTCGCCCGAAATCGCTCGCGCCCACTATATTTCAAAACACGCCCTCCTTGCCCGAAATCGCTCCCACCCACTATTTGGGGAGAAGCAAAGTTACTCTACTATCCCCGACCCTTAGTACACAGACCCAAGCCGAGAAGCC